>NW_012109141.1:5273549-5275478 GCF_000951045.1 Mandrillus leucophaeus
GTCTCCGTTGTTCCCCCTTTGTGTCCTTGTGTTTTCATTATTTAGTTCCCGCATATAAATGAGAACATGCAGTATTTGGTTTTATGTTCCTGTGTTTTTTTGCTAAGGATAGTGGCCTCCGGCTTCATCCATGTTCCCTCAAAAGACATGATCTCCTTCTTTTTTAAGGTTACATAGTACTCTATGGTATATATGTACCCCATTTTCTTTATCCAATCTGCCATTGATGGGCATGTAGGTTGATTCTGTGTGTTTGCTATTGTGAATAGTGCTGCAGTGAACATACACATGCATGCATCTTTATGGTAGAATGATTTGTGTTTCTTTGGGTATCCAACATCCATAAGGAACTTAAACAAATTTACAAGAAAAAAGCAAACAATTCCATTAAAAAGTGGATAAAGGACAGAACAGACATTTTTCAGAAGAAGACATACCTGTGGCCAAAAGGCATATGGAAAGGAGCTCCATATCACTGATCATTAGAGAAATGCAAGTCAAAGCTGCTATGACGGACCATCTCACACCAGTCAGAATGGCTATTTTTTTTTTTTTTTGTGAGACGGAGTTTCGCTCTTGTTGCCCAGGCTGGAGTGCAGTGGTGCGATCTTGGATCACTGCCACCTACGCCTCCTGGGTTCAAACGATTCTCCTGTCTCAGCCTCCCGAGTAGCTGGGATTACAGGTGTGTACCACCATGCCCAGCTAATTTTTGTATTTTTAGTAGAGACGGAGTTTCACCGTGTTGGCCTTTTGTATTTTTAGTGGAGATGGGGTTTCACCATGTTAGCCAAGCTTGTCTCGAACTCCTGACCTCAGATGATCTGCCCAGCTCAGCTTCCCAGAGTGCTGGGATTGTAGACATGAGTCATCGCGCCCGGCCAGAATGGCTATTATTAAAAGTAAAAAAATAGCAGATACTGGTGAGGTTATGGAGAAAAGGGAATACTTACACACTGTTGATGAGAGTGTAAATTAGTTCAACCATTGTGAAGAGCAGTGTGGCAATTCCTCGAAGATCTGAATACAGAACTACTTACTCAACCCAGCATTGTGTGAATTTACATGTAAATACATTGGTTATTTAAATAAGTTGATTTTTTGAGCTTTTGTTCATAGGGCACAAACTGTAAAATCTTACTGGAGAATTGGAAGCAGAAAAATGTAATTTTGGGTTTTTTTTTTTTTTGGTTTGTAGTCGGAGACTGTTGAAAAGGTGTATGAAATCTTCACCTCAGATGATGTTGATCTTGTTTTGAGAAAGTCAGCTGCCGAACAGTTAGCTGTGATTATGCAAGGTAATGCATCCTAAGGAAAGTGATTGCTGTACTGCTGATAATAGAATTTTAGATTGCTGTGTGGTACTGGCAGGAGTTGGCAACTATGGTTTATGGGCCAGACCCAGCCTGTGGCCTTTTTTTTTTTTTGACAGCCCTCAAGAATGGTTTTTGCATCTTTAGAGTTGTTAACAAAACCAAAAAAAAACGAAAGAATGTGCAAGAGACCATATGTGTCTGTCTAACAAAACCTAACAACATGCTTACTACCTGGTTCTTTACAGAAAAAGTTTGCTAACCCCTTATTATTTGACCTGTAAAATGCTGTTCGATAGAATTATCTTCTTTCTAAAATATTAGTATATTTCCAATAGTGAAGTGCATGTTCCTTCCTCAGTTTACTGAGTGCATGCATCGTATTTTTGATTTGTACCATCTTGCTTAGGGAATTTAATTAAATAATACTTTTGTGGTAGGTAAAATAAAAATAATACACTGTAGCTATGCCTTTTCTTTAAACGTTTTTTTTTTTATTTTTTAAATTATACTTTAAGTTCTAGGGTACATGTGCACAATGTGCAGGTTTGATACATTGGTATACATGTGCCATGTTGGTTTGCTGCACTCATCAACTCATCATTTACATTAGGTT
>NW_012109141.1:5276613-5306786 GCF_000951045.1 Mandrillus leucophaeus
TCAGAGTCTGAACTAGTTCCATAATTCTTTTTTTATAGTTTTGTTTTTTATGTTACAGAAGTAAGATATGCTTTTTACTTAAACGTTTTCAAATTGGACAAGTGTATATAAAGTAAAAAGTTAAAAGTTTTGTACTCCAATGTTAACGCCAGGTCTAAGTGTTTTTAATAGTTTGGAGGTTGTGTGGATATCAGTTCTGAGTATTTCAAAATATGTTTTTTAAACTACAAAAAAAGTTCTTTAACTTTTAGTAACTTTTTTTTTTATCTACAGATATTAAAATGCATGCTGTGGTGAAAAAGTTATGCTTAATTGACAAAATAATTGAGTATTTAAATGAATGTGTGAGTCAAGATGGCAAGGTAAGGCTAATGTGCATCTAGACATTGTTTCACAGGCTGTTTTTATTAATCAGATCTGAAATTGAACTGAGCAGAGTTTGGATGAGTACTTGGATTTTAAATCCTAAGTAACACCTCCTATGTCATTCATTTTTTTAAATTCTGAAAGTGGAGTCTCTATAAAGGAAAACTAATTTTAAAATTTGCATAAGATGGGCAAGCAGAAGTATATACAAAACTTACTTTCAGTGGAAAGTAATTCCTAGTATTTCTTTACGTTTCAGTTTCAGGTAATTTGATGAAAAAGCATAAAATTTAGAGTAAGATAATATTATGGTATGTTTGATCTCACCTGATAATTGGTGAAAATAAAATAGCTGTGTTTTTCCTCCTGGCCCAGGTTGTAGAATGTTTGGTGCAACCATGCCTCACGCTCTTGAGGAAGGTTTTATGTGGCGATCCAGTCGTGCGCGTTTCCCTCTCACAACAGCCTTCTCTTTTGACCCTGTTATTCAGAGGTAAATAAAAGAAAATCTGCTAATAATTAGATTGTTCTTAAGTTTGAAGTGTTTCTTCTTTAATTGTAAGTCACATTTACTTTTTATTTTACTCTTAGAACATCAGCATTTATTACTGAACACACTACTAAAAACTAATCACAGTGGAAAATGTTTAATATTTCTGTGGAAATTGCTTTATAATCTTGTTACTGAGTGGAGCCTAGAGCTGAGAAAGGGTCAAACCTCTGATTGTTCTTTGTACCTTGATGTAGATGTCATCTGGTGCTCAGACAGTAAACTATTACCTATAAACAGAGAAAGTTGCAGTTGCTGTTATTACTGTCTTTTTTCCAATATCTCTTTCGTCTTTCTTTTTTGCTTGTACCTTTGGATCTTGGTACATTTTGTCTGATTATTTCATTTGACAGGTGTTAAGAGTATAGACTCAACCTGTGTGGGCAGAAACTAGACCATCCTAAATGACTCTGAGCCTACATTTATTACATTCTACAAAGTGTGGTTTTAAAAACCCATTTTAATTTGATTCTAATTTAGTAAGGTGTTAGATGAACACATTTCGTGTTGTTTTGTCCTGCCTGTCTTCTTTGTTTTTTTTTTCTCAATGGAGACTTTGGTAACATTTTGTACTATTTTCTTTCTTAGAGATTTAGGCCACTGCTTTTTAATATTCTACAGGAGTCATGTAGGCCGAGCATCTGAATGTGCTTCATCTTGTCTGTTATCAGGCATATAGGAGATAAGCGAGATTTATGTTCAAAATATGTTATTGCAATATAGTCCTTTTATTTTAGCATTTTTTCCTCCTGTTGGCTTCTGCTTGCCAAGTAAGATGCAGTTTATTGAAGTAGCAGCAGTAAAACCAGGTAAAGCTCTAAACGGATTCAGTGTGTTTAGGCTCATAACATTTTGAGTAGACTATAACGTTTTTATAGGATTGTTGTATAGACTGATCATCTGAAAGAGCAGCAGTTATAGATTTTTAGTTTTCTTTAATCCTGTTAATAATTGTCTTCTTATTAACTTCATTCATTTGAATGTAGTTCCAATTTACCTTTTCATTTATAATTTTCATTTAAATTATTCAAGCATGGAGCTTATTATGAACACCTACTGGATTCAAAAGCATGTTCCAAGGCAGTATAATCTATACCCTTTTCAGTATTTCAGTTTTTCTATTTCATTGCTGTTTGTGGAAATTACTTTCAATGAGTCTGAGAATGAATATAGTATCCCCCATTAATGGATTTAGTTTCAGGAAAAATTTTACTTATTTATTTATTTATTGAGACAGAGTTTCACTCTTGTTGCCCAGGCTGGAGTGTAGTGGTACGATCTTGGCTCACTGCAACCTCTGCCTCCCGGGTTCAAGCATTTCTCCTGCCTCAGCCTCCCGGGTAGCTGGGATTACAGGTGCTTGCCACCATACCTGGGTAATTTTTGAATTTTTAGTAGAGGCTAGGTTTCTCCATGTTGGCCAGGCTGGTCTCAAACTCTTGACCTCATGTGATCCACCTACCTTTGCCTCCCAAAGTGCTGGAGTTACAGGCATGAGCCACCATGCCTGGCCGAAAAATGGATTTTTAACCAGCTGCTTAACCAAGAAAACCCATTTCTCAGCAAACGTTTATGAAGTACATGCTTTGTGCTAGGTGCAGTGCTAGGCCCTTGGGTTATATTGCTGAGCATGGTAAATGACCCTCTTGGAGCTTACAGTAGAGTTGGAGATGTTGACAAGTAAATATACAGTACACCACAATAATACTTAGAGTTGGGGATTCCTGGTGCCAGAGGACGTGCTGGTCAGATTGGTTGGTGATAAGTATCAGAGATTGTTTCTAGGGAATGTGGCATCTAAAATGGAATTTCAGAAATGAGTAGGAGTTCAAGTAGGCAAGACTGACTTCTAGATAGAGGGAGCCATGGTTATGTGTATGAGAGACTGATGTGTTTGAGATGGAGCTGGCTGGATTTGGGGAATGTGGAGTGAAGGGGAAATGATGGAATGAGACAGGGAGGGCAGTTCGTGCAGGGCCTGGGAGGTCTTATTAAATAGCAGTGAGGAGCCGTTTAAGGTTGTTAAACAGGGGAGTGTGTGTTTTAGGAAGATTATTCTGTAGCATGGATAGTGGATCAAAGGAGTAGAATAAATAACTTCTCAGATAACACTGCTTTGATTATAAACTTTATGTTACGACAGAATTCTATACTGTGTTTCAGGGTTAGAAATTAACTTAGAAATCATTTACTATACCATCTCAGTGTGAGGTCTAGAGAGATTTAGCAACTTGGCCAAGGTTATAACCAAAAAATGGTTATTGGGTTATTTACTTTGCTACTGAGAGAGAATCTAAACTTCCTTACCTTTGTTTGTTTTTGTTTTAAATAATCACAGACCTATACATACTCACTGTAAAAATTCAGGCAATATGGAACTATGCAAATTCTAAAAGTTTACATTTTCTTCTCTTTCTCAATTTCCCCAAAGAAGACTGTTCTAGTTATGATTAGGAATGTATTATTCCGAATGATTTTTTCTACACACACATGTAGTTTTCATTCTGTATATTACAGTATTGTGTTGCTTCCTTTTTTCAACTGGAAATGTAACTTGAATATCCTTCCATGTTATTTTATGTGAGTATACATTCTTTAAAAAACCCTAAGAACAACTGCATTGGTGTTTCAGAATTTCAGTTTGCTGTGTTACTGGGTATTTGTTTTAGATTTTTCACCATGACAGTAATCATGTTGTGTGATCATCTTTGTGCATTCTGTGTTGCAATTCCTACGTCAAAGAGATTTTATAAGATAATGGTTAAGTTCCTTTCCAAATCACTCTCACCAAAGGTGTTTAAAAATGCTTATTTTCATTACAACTTTGCTAACACTGAATGTCTCATTAAAAGTTTTTAATCTTACAGGTAAAAATATATAATTGTTTTATTTTCTTAGTTTTAGTGAAGTTATCTTTTCATATATTTTATATTCAAATTTCATAATCTATGGATTACCTATTTTTGTGTTGTATTTAATTTCTTTTTAGTGACTTGTAGGGTGTTTTAATTATAAGATAGACACAATCCTTATGCTTGATTTTACGTGACTAATATTTTCTTTCAACTTTTCTATCCTTTAAATTTATTTATTATTATATTTTTAACCTTAAACTTAAATATTTTACGGAAATATATAGAGCTTTTCTGTTATGGCAGTTGGGCAATTTTTCATCATGCTCTTCAAGTAGGACTTTCTCTAGTTTCAGATTGAAAACATTTTTCCTGTGTTTCAAGTGTTGTTTAAAAAAATTAAATTTTAAATCAGGCAAAGGCATTGCTGTAATTTCTTATTTATTTGGAAATATTATGGTTCATTCTCTTTATCACTGATGTGAAATGTCTATTTTATTATAAGTTAATTTTTACATGTTCTCTGTTTCTTTACTTTTTTTTCCTATTTTTAATCATGTCAATTACATAAGGATGATTTTCTTTTCTAGCAGTTAGGAAAAATATCTTCTCTCAAAACTTATTTCTTATTGCTGCTTCCCTGAATTTGCTAACTGTGTATTATGTTGTTATTCCTGTGAGATAACATCATCCTTCTTTGTTTAGAATTTCATAGGTTTCAAGCATTGAGAAATTGTAGCATTGGGATCATTATAGAAGTGGGAACTTATACTTAATGATAAAGAATCGGACCAGGGCACTTAGCTAAGTAGTAAGTAGTAGAGCTAGTGTTAAGTCTATCCGTTCAGAGCCCTTCCCTTTTCCATCATCTTGTCATAATTAACAGGAACCAAAACAACGACACAGCCCAAGGATAACATATTAAAGTCAAATCCAAGTTCTATGATCACATGTTTGTAGTAAAGGGCAAAAGTTGTAAATTAAGATCTCTCGGTGAGGAAACTTTAGCTAAAATTACATGACTCGGCATAACCTTCTAGAGGCTGTATCAGTTCATTTCTCTACCTAAAACTAGACAGTGTCTAGTGAGTGTATCTACAAGTGTCCTCCTGGACTGGTAGCGTCTGCGTCCTCTGAGAACGTATTAGAAATTCATATTCACAGGCTCCACCCTAAACCTATCCAATCAGAAACTGTTTTTACAAGCCCTCCAGGTGATTCTTGTACATCCACAGGTTTGAGATGAAAGCCTGTGTTTTAGTGTCACCTTATCTGGGTTAATGTTGCATTTCTTTTCTCTTCAAATTAAGATATTTTAAATTTGAAGTTTGTTCTTTCTAGACATACAAATATTTCATAAAGTTGTGCTTCTTTTTATTTAGTGTCCTTAATATTTCATGAAGATTGTACTGTCGTGACTGAAGTTGGAGCACTATTTTGTCTTCTATTATTTGATGAAGTATCAAGAATGGATATGTGGTGAGATAAAATAATTTATAAGTTTTTTACTCTTAACTGTTTGTCTCAGGTATCTGATGCAATCTTACAGCAATGCGTGGAAATTTCTGGTTTATGAAGCTTATGCTGTCCATGCTACACCCATATGTGGTATGAATTTTGATTTGAATAAACAGTATTCAAAAGCCTATTGGCTCAGAAAGTCTATCTCAAATTTTATTTTTATTACTAAGTATGAAATTTAAAATTACTGCAGTAATTTTTGTCTTTAATACATTTTTAGTACGTACCTTCAACTATGTGTTTTTTTCTTAATATTTCATTATTTTTTAAAAAACTCGGAAGATGTTTAGGACAATAGTATATGATTAGCACTGATCTTGAGCAGGATCCGTGGGCGGAGACACACAAAGTCCACCTGCCATTACCACCAATGCACTGAATCATTTGTTATGTGGAATTTTTTTTTAAAACATGATTTACTCTTCATAAGCACATCTAGGAAGTAGCAAACATGTTGTTACTATACTAAATGATAGACTCAATTGCAGCGCTTGCTTTCATTTGCAGTCAGTGAAGTGAGGTAAGTTGTATTTGTTAGACAAAACTTGGTCTACTCAGTTGCTTCTTTGTTTTTGTTTTTCTTTTACGAAACAGGTCTGTTAATCCTTCCAATAAACCTTCTTTGCCGTCAGTCTTCAGTTTGCCTGTTTCAGTTTTTAGAAGGTAAAGGATTTATTTCTCTGATTTTCTTGAAGGATGAAATGTTACAGAAAGGGAAATCAAAATCTACAATTTCTCACAATTTTCATTTAGCATTTAAATCCCATAACTTGGGCTTTCATGGTTCCTTCATGATGGTGCTTTGAAGATTTCAGTAAGTATATCTCCCCACCACCAATTTTTTATTTTGGTATCGTTCAAATTTACAGGAAAGTTGAAAGAACTATACAGTGCATACCTGTATGTTGTTCAGCCTAGAGTCATCAATTATTTACATATGAGTCTCTTTGCTTTCTCTCCCCTAATATGTATTTTTATTTATATTTAGTTCTCCCTCACCCTCCAATTGGAAATAAGTTTCAGACATAAATTCACTCCCTTCCTATATATTCCAGCATGCACATCCTTAGGTTAAGGACATTATTCTATATAACTGCTACAATATGATCACATCTAACAAGATTACAAATAATTCTATAACATGATGTGGTTTCTCCAGTTATCTCCAAGTATCTTTTGTATATATTTTTTCATAATGCAATAACAAGTTAAGGTCCTACATTGTGCTTGGTTTTCATGTCTCCTTAGACTTTTTAAAAAAGTAAATTGTTTTTATTGACATATGTCGTACATAAAGCATACAAGTCATAAGGGTACAGCCCTTGAATTTTTCCAAGTAAACGTACTTATTTATGTCACACAGAAATCTGACATAGAATATTACTAACAGACCAGAACCCCTTTTTGTGCTCTCTCATTACCTTCTACCACCCCAAAATGTAATCCTATTTTAATTTCTATTGCCATACATTATTTTTGCTGGTTTTTGAACTTTATAAATAGAGTGTATTATTATGTTGGCTTTTTGCTCAACTTGGAGAGATTTGTCCATATTGTTGCATAAAGCAATAGTTGGTTCATTTTCACTGCTATGTGGTATTCTGTCTAAGAATATACAACACTTTTATTTACCATTCTATTTGTAGACGTTTGATTTGTTTTCTGTTTTGGACTATTATGAATAAATGACTGCTAAGAACATTCTTGAACATGTGTCATTGTTGGAATATAGGATATTTATGTTTAGCTTTAGTAGATGCTATCAAACAGTATTACAAAGTGGTTGTGCTGATTTACATTCCCACCAGCAGTGGAAAAGTACTAGGTGCCCCACATCCTCACCAGCCTTTGGTATTTGCATTACCAGTCTTAATTGTGTGTAGATTTGGCTAAATAATAAAACTTACATGACTGCAGTAGTCGTGCTTGGAATGAGATCACATTTGTGGGTGCTGGGAGCTGTCTTGGCTTAGAAGCCTCATGTCCCAAATAGAAAATACATTCTCTAGTGAGCGTGCTGTAGGCATAGTTTCCAGGTTGCTTGTAAGAGCCACAGCACTCAAGATTGCTCAGAGCTGTGCCGTCCCATCATGCGTTTGTAGTTTATTCCTAGATGTCTCAGTCCAGATGTGGGGAGTCATTTTCATCATAAGCAAAGCAGCTTAGTAAATTCTTGACATTCCATATCTATCTGATTTTACTGGGTAAAGGGAGAGAGTTAGCTCAAGATCACGTTTGTCCATAAAGAGGAGAAAGGGTTTTATTTTTCCTTTACTCACAGTAATGTTGTCATTTAAAAAAGTGTTGCCCATTGATGGATGTATAGTGGTATCTCAAAGTGGTCCTGATGTATTATTCTTTGCTTTTTATTATTTTCTTCCTTCGATGTTCTTCAGACTTAATTTACTGTTCATTTTCTAACTTACTGGAAGATTGGCCATTGATTAGCCGCCCTTTCATTTAAAGCTATCAAGTTTCTAAGTATGGCTTTTGGTATATTCCACGAATTTGATATGCCATATTTTATTATTTAGTTCAAAATATTTTCTAAGTGTTTTGTGGTTTTTTTTCTTTGATCCAAGGGTTGTTTAGAGTTATTGGGGGTAACTAGTGAAGATTTAGTTTATTAGGTGTTCTAGTTATTTTATTACTAATATTTAGCTCAATATTGACATTAGAAAATATTTTCTATGATTCTAATTCTTTAGAGTTTGTTGAATTTTACTTCATGGCCCAGCATATGGTCAGCTTTTTAAAATGTTCCATGTGTAGTTGAAAATAATAATGTATATGTAGTAGTTGTTGGATATACTGTTCTGTAAGTATCAAAATATATCAGGTTTATTGATAGTGGTCAGATCTTCCCTGTGTCTACTTTATTGTATGTGTGTGAAGTTCTTTCAGGTAGCAGAGGGGCATGTTAAAATCTCCACTATGACATTGTCAGTTCTGGCTGACAGCGTGTTTTGAGGCCATGTAATTTAGTTTGTAAACATGCTGGTGGGTTGTCTCTATCATTATGAAATTATTTCTTTATCTCTAGCAGTGCTTCAGCATATAGAATTCACTTGATCCGTTATTACTGTAGCTTCACCAGCTTTTATTTGGTTAGTGGTTAGCATGATATGTATTTTTCCATCCTTGTAGTTTTAACTGTTTTGTGTCCTTAAATATACTTTTTTTTTTTGTAAGAAGTATATAGTTGAGTTTTTTTGGTCCAATCTTATAGTATTTACAGTTTTAATGGAATATTTTAATGAATTTTACATTTACTAGAATTACTTATATTTTTGGATACAGATTATTAGCTTGCTGTTTTCTATTTGTCCAGTGTCATTTTTTTTTTCTTTCTTTTTCCTCTCTGGCTTATCTTGATTAATTTTTAAAATTAATCCATGTTTTTCAGCTGTTAACTTGTAGTTATACATACATTAAGTATTCTATTTATTTATTTATTTGTAGCAATTGGGATCTTGCTCTGTTGCCCAGGCTAGTCTTGAACTCCTAGCTTCAAACAATTCTCCCACCTCAGCCTCCCAAAAGTGTTGGGATTACAGGCATGAGTCACTGTGCCCAGCTAAGTATTCTTCTATGTATGTTATTTCTATATATTTTATACAGAGGATTATTTTATAATATAGAGATTATAATTTACTTTCTTGACTGTGAATTAGTATTTTTACCACATCCCAGACAATAGAAGGACCTTAGAACACATTAACTCCATTTAATTGTTCTTCTTTTTTTTTTCTTTTATTGTCAGGTATTTAAATTCTATAAGATGTTATTATAATTATTTTATGCAGTAAATACTCATTTAGGTTTGTACACCTTGGTCGTTTCTGTTACTTTTTATTGCTTCTTTGGTTTTTCTGCCTCCATCTGAGAATTTTTTTTTGAAGAGATTTTTATTATTTAATGTAGTATACTTACATTAGCAATGATTTCGGTCAGTTTTTTTTTAATCTAAAAATTCTGTTTTAAAAAATGTTATCACTAGGTATAGAATTCTAGGTTGGCAGTTAGAGTCCATTTTTTGTAGGAACATTACTGTCAGTTTTATTGTTGCTTCTTTGAAGGAACTGTGTTCCCCATTCCCTTAGGAGTTCCTTTAGCTGTATCCCACAGCACTTTGCTTGCTTGCTTATTTATTAGGGAGAGTTTATTTTATTTTTATGGGTACATAATAGTACATATTTATGGAGTACGTGTGATATTTTGATATAAACATACAGTGTATAATGATCAAATCAGAGTAATTAGGATGTCCATCACCTCTAATATTTATTGATTCTCTGTGTTAGGAACATTTTAGATCTGCTCTTCTAGTTATTTTGAAATATACAACAAATTGCTGTTGACTATTGTTACTCTGTGGTGCTATGGAACACTAGATCTTATTCCTTGTATCTAAATTTTTATGTACCCATTAGCCATTCCTTCTTAATTCCCCCCTTTCCCACCATCCTTTACAGCCTGTGGTAATCATCATTCTACTCTTTAGCTCCATGAGCTCATTTTTAAAAAAAAATTTTTTTTTTTTAGCTCCCACATATAAAGGAGAACATGTGATGTTTGTTTTTGTGTGCCTGGATTATTTCAGTTAACATAATGACTTCCAGTTCCATCCATGCTGTTGCAAGTGACAGGATTTCATTCTTTTTTATGTCTGAATGATACGCCATTGTGTATTTATACCACATTTTAAAATCCATTCATCTATTGATGAACACTTAGGTAGATTCCATATCTAGGTTATTGTGAATAGTGCTGCAATAAACATGGGAGTGCAAATATCTCTTTGACATACTGATTTCCTTTCTTTTGGATATATACCCAGCAGTGGGATTGCTGGATCATATGTAGGTTCTGTTTTTAGTTTTTTGAGGAACTCCATAATGTTTCCAATAATAGCTATACTAATTTACATTCCCACTAACGGTGTATGAGCATTCTCCTTCCTCCACATTCTTGCCAGCATCTGTTGTTTTTTTGTCTTTTTGATAAAAGCCTCTTTAACTGGGGTGAGATATCTCATTGTGGTTTTGATTTGCATTTCTCTGATGATTGATTGATTTGCATTCCTCTGATTATATGAGAATTTTCTCATATACCTGTTGGTCATTTATATGTCTTCTTTTAAGAAGTTTCTATTCAGATCTTTTGCCCAGCTTTTAATTGGATTATTATTATTATTTTGCTGTTAAGTTGTTTGAGTTCCTTATATATTTTGGTGGTTAATCTCTCACCAGTTGAATAGCTTACAGGTGTTTTCTCTCATTCTGTAGGTGGCCTCTTCACTTTGTTGACTGTTTCCTTTGCTACACAGAATCTTTTCAGCTTGATATGATCCCATTTATTTATTTTTGCTTTGCTTGTCTGTGTTTTTGAGGTCTTACTTAATAAATCTTTGCCCAGGCCAATGTCCTGAAGCATTTCTCTGATGTTTTCTTCTAGTAGTTTCACAGTTTCAGGTCTTACATATATGTCTTTAATTCATTTTGATTTGATTTTTGTATGTGGTGAGAGACAGAGATCTGGTTTCATTTTTCTGCACATCGATATCCAGTTTTCTGAGTACCATTCATTGAAGAGACTGTTCTTTCCCCAAAGTATGTTCTTCGTGCTTTTGTTGAAAGTTGACAAAATGTGTGGATTTATTTCTGCATTCTTTATTCTGTTTTGTTGGTCTGTATGTCTGTTTTTATGCTAGTATCATGCTGCTTTGGTTACTATAGCTTTGTAGCATAATCGAAGTTAGGCAGTGTGATGCCTCCATCTTTGTTCTTTTTGCTCAGGATTGTTTTGGCTGTTTAGGATCATGTTTTGTTCCATATACATTTTAGGATTTTTTTATATTTCTTTTTGTTCCTTCTAGGATGCAAATTTACATGCATGTTAGATTATTTCACCATGTTAAAGGAAAAACTTGAGACAAAATATACATGCATGTGTCTTTATGATAGAACAAAATTAACTTTGGTTTAAGAGATACTGCTGTTGAATCTGTTTTTATTTCTAAACATATTTCTTGGTTCTTGTTGAATTTATTGATGATGAAACCATGTTCTCAAGTGAAAATAATAAGTTGGAATTCAGTCACTTAGTGACCTCTGTGATCATAGGCAATTCACGTATCAGCTTTAAGCCTCATTTTGATCATTTGTAAAATAGGTATCATAGTGCCATACCATCTAACTGTGAATGAATGATACAAAATAAGCAGTGTTTGGCATAAAGTAAATATCAGTGTTTTAGCTGAACACCTTTTATGTTTGGTTCACTATATTATTGGGCCCTGACTTCAACGAATGTTAGTTATCTCCGCAACAACTCTAATGTAGCATAGAATGTGGTAAGTCCTCAAGAAAGGATTTAAGTATTCTGGGGAGTTTAGAGGAGATGAAAAGAATAATTGAAATACTGTATAAATTATGATAACTGTTTAAAATAGGGACTAAGAGAAACCTTTGCATTATTGTGGGTTGGGAGGCATTGAACTAGCCCTCATTTGTGACTCTGTTTTTGAGTAGCATTTAAGAATTTGAAAGTTTGTAATTATTTGTACACATTTTCTTTAGGTATCATCTGCCTGTTCATGTCATCAGACACCATGCTGTGAGTCCTTACTCCATAGTTTTGCCCTTATCTGCTGATTGCTTGGACTTGAAACCAGTGTCAGATATGCTGAGAATAGCTTGGAACCTGTCGTGGTATCATGGGAGTGATAATCTGTTGAAGCAAATGAACTCTGAAAGTAAAATGCAAGAGTAAGCTCTTACTTTGTTGAAAAAGCATTTGCAATTAATTAATTGTAATCAATTAGTTAGATTTTACTTTTTCCTTAAGTCTGGTAGCTTTTTCCCTTGATATCATCTGATTCTGCTTTTTAGCAGTTATAATTTTCACTTTCTTTTAAAGATTACATGTGTTTATTACTTTTCATCTATTATACAAGAAAATTTTAAATGAAAAAGCATTTTACTCTGTACTGTTATAGAGGTTAATGTCTGATTTGTTCGTAGATATGAATCACTAGGAAATTTTAACTAGAATAAAATCTCAGTAAGTATATGCATGAGCGTTATCATTAGTGTGATGTTGATTACTTTTGAGTATCTTAATATTCTAATATGTCTGTCTTATGTGAATAAAAATTTTTATGAGGAAGAAAAGTCATTATAAACATTTGGGGTGCCATTGTAAAATCCTAATATTGGCAGATATGTATCAGTTTTTCTTTTGGCTGTAAGTCAATCTTTTGTTAAAAGAAAATGAAGATAAAACAACTTTTGGGAGAGTTTATAATAGAAATAAATGTGAGATTTCATTTAAATAGCTTTATGTTCCTCCTCCTTTTTTTTCTTTTTGTCTAGATTTTTAGATGCATTGAAGTTATCCACAGAGGACGTCCTCACTCTGAAGATAACACACATGGCTAGTGGGCTGCAGGACTGCCTCCATTCCATTGTTCAGGCTGCAACCCACAGGGAGGTTAGGGCTGCTGTCACTAGGATGAGTTTTTATCTTCTGAATGACAGATTGTCTTTAAAGGGTGGCCCTGGTCCCTGTGGGGTTACCTTGAAGTCCTTGGCTTGGCACACAGCACTGAACAGGTCAGTGTAAGGTCAAGGCTGCCAGTTTCAAAGACCTGGATTGTATTGCATTTGTGTTCATCTCCTAACCTTTGAAGATAAGAGTCTATGCCCTTACTGCTGCTATCATAGAAAGAAAAACTCCAGGATTTGTATCATCTGTAAGAATAGCCAAAGAGAAAATTTTAATTTAGGTATTGCATTGTTGAAGGGATTATTAATAAACTTATAGCAGTTTATTATCGTTAGAAAATGTTACCTCACAAAAGTAAATAATTAGGATAAGACATGGATGAAACAAATTGAATGTTTATTTCTATCCATGTTATAAATGAGTTGAGACATCAGTGAATTGATTAATAGGTGTGGTACACCTGCCACAGGCTGTTTTGTTTTGTTTTGCTTTTATTTTGTTCTTAAGTAAATTATATCATTTTTCTTTTTACTCTCAATTTCATGAAGTTGATTGCCATGTAGAGGTCCTTTATAGCAGTTAATTGGGAAGGCTCTAGCTTGTCAGTTTAACATGCTTAACTTGTAGCAGATGGTTGCATTTGCAACAAGACTGATAAGCAACTGCTGCAAGCAGGTTTTCATTTTATTCTTCATGTGACTTTAGTATAAAATGTATAACTTTATTATTTAACATAAAATGTGCAGTTTTTAAGCTGCTAGGTTAAATGAGTTCCCAAAATATGAATTCCTTTATTAGTTTAGCTTTAAAGATTAGTTTATCTGATTAGGCTTTCCAGTGGTGTGCTGGTGCCCACTAATACAGCCTTGTGAGAGAGCTGATGGTTGAATTTTCAGGATTTTTGTAAGTTGATTGTTAAACACAGCCATTCTTAACAATCATATAAACTTACAATTAAATAAGTTATATGAAAAATAAAGGTAATGAATATGCAAACATCACTTTCTATTATGTGGCAACATTTTACTGTTATCTTTGTTCTTAGGTTATGCATACATGTACACTACAGGGGTATGTATTTTATGGAAATAACTACAGTGGAATGCCAGTGTGCATCTCTTCACAACTTCATGTTACATGGGTGGCTCCAAATTGTCTGGAGTGGGTTATTTACACCATGGAAATTCACAAACACAATAAGTCAGCACTCTACTTCTGTTAGACAGTTACATATTTATCAGCACACTCCGGCATTTAAACAGTCTTGCCAGTTGAAGAATGCATAAATCCTTCACTTTAAATAAATGTAATATGTCCCTATTTGTCAAAAGAAATTTTAACATAAAAGCTGATTGTATTCATTGCACTAAGTTTTCTTTCTCTTGTGAATTAAAACCATAGAAATAGTATGCAATACCGCATTACAGGAAAGACTCTCAAACTGTGGGTCAAGGAAGCCTTTAGAGTGTTTCAGATTGCCCAGTAGCAATAACTATATGTGAGCATCACATTTTTATGGTTAGTTTCCTCAGGACTAGTGTTAAGTGGAGAACATAGACTGTGTATATGTTTTTTATATATATATAATATTCATCTCATATTTGGTTTTTAGGTCTGTGCTTGATCACGGCAACACAGACACTACTGCCTAATTTATAAATATTCATGTGTTTCTGCTGTATTATGTTTCACTAAAGAATGTAGAAAAAATATATATCACAGAATCCACCTTTTTTCATGAAAACTTTTTAAAAACTTTACTTCCAGAAATACATGTACTAATGAGGCTTTGGGAAACTTTAGTTTTGCTTTCACTGAGTTTAATGATAGAAAGGAACATCACCTTTTTGACTAATTATCTAAGATGAACCAACAACTTAAATGGTGCTTGGAGATAGAAAATTCCCATAAATTATGGCTGTATAAAGTATTGAGATGTTGAGAACATTTTTATAAGCTTAGTTTAATATTTTTTTAAATAGTTATTTCAAATTGTATCATTCTAGACAAAACAAAATGTAGAGAAGCATGCTCATACCTGTGTGAATGGTTTTTAATTGTATTTTAAAAATAATGTTACTTTTTAGACATTTTCCATGTCAGTAAATATACTTTGAGGCTAATTTTTCAAATATGTGCTATATCCAAATGAATGTTCCCCAAAAGGGGTCCTTTTAGGCGTGAGTGTATATGTTAGAATAATTCTGGCTTTGCTTAGATATTTTGAAATTGTACTCTCAGGTCATTTAAACAACAGATGTAAGGAAGTCTTACTATATTTTGAAGTCCTACTTAATTTTTTACCAAAAAATGATATTAGCAAAAACTCAACTATCCAGAGAAGGGTAAAAATGATTTTTACATATATACCGAAATGAACACCACCCTAAACGATGACTGTTTATCACTATTAACAAAAGTATATTTTGGTTTGACAACAAAAAATGGTTTCTAAAATCTTTTTACTTATGGTACTATGGCTTCTAAACATAACTTTCCAAGCTGATTATTTTAACAGTCCCACATTAATTTATGCGTATGTTTATATGTGTATGTTAACACACAAGCATACTATTATAATCTAATACCATTTTGGAAACTTATTTTAAGAAAACAGATGATAGTCATGGTTCAGTAGGATTACAAGTTGTTAGAGGTATCTAGATTCTTCTTTCAACTACTTTCTGTTGAGTTTGCGTGTTTAATGCCTCTCTACTCCTTTCCTACTGAAAGTCCTATTGCTACTGTTTTTCTCCATTTTTCACCAGACTGTAGACTGACTAGCGAATTGATTTTTCTGCTTTTAAACTTATGCCACTCATTTATGTTGCTTCCTCAATGATCCTTCTGAAATACATGTCACCTGTGGGTTCTGTTCCATGGTGTGCTGGGTATTAATAGAATTCCAACCCCTTAGCATGCTGTAGAAAGTTCTTTTTGATCTGGCTCTTGCTTACCTTTTCAACTGCATTTTCCACCTCTGTCTCTAACATATACTGTGTTTCTATGAAGTACAAATATTGGGGTTTTGTGAAACTGCTTGATATTTTAGGGCATACACTTCTGTTTTATACCTCCTTGCTTTTACATAGTTAACTCCCTGGCTGCCTTGTGAATATCTACTCCTCCTTGAGCTCCAAGCTCTTCTTCCTCTGTAATGTATGTGGAATTGTAGTTACCATGATTGTCACGTGGCTTTCCTGCATTACTTCTACAGTTGTTTAAATATTTGTCTTCTCATGTGCCTTGGGTTTATTACATTCCTTTTTATGTCCCTCACATATGGCATAAGTCATAGTATACAGTTGGCCATGCAGCCTCAGCATGAACACCTCCTTTGAAGGATATTCATTCTGTTTTTGAGCTGTGATTATTAGTAAGTTTTTTGTTCTTTTGAACTGTACCTGGTCATTTCTACCTATTTTGTCCTTCAGACTCACAGAATTCAATACTGTTCACATGTGACAACTCTTCATTTAAACATAACTATAATTTCTTCTCTATTTCCCCCACCCTGCTTTAAATGATTGTTTTGTTTTTTTTTTTAGATAGACTTTAAAAGCCACAGTGTCCAGACTTCTCATTTGTTCATGCTATTTTACAAGGGTATTGTGTTTCTTAGGACTCTCCCTAAGATCTGGACATGGTGCCTTATATGGGTGTGGTGCTGTGGTGTGGGGTGAATAGGAAGAAAGGGACTCCTGCCTTTCTTTTCCTACTGCTTTTCCTGTACTCAACAGACATTTATTGATCACCTACTAGGTGTCACTCTTGTAGGAAATGTAGCCGTGAGCAAAATTGATAGGGTCCTGCTCTCATGAAACTTGCCATTAAGACAGCTAAAAAGTATAATAAAAAGTAGAAATGCTTCCAAGCAGACTATTATGAAACTGTATTAGAGGAGCATCTTATCCGTTTTCAGTAGAGAGAAAGTGGTTCAGAGAATGAAGCTTAAGCCAAGGCATAACAGGTAGAAGGATGTTAAAAACCTATGGGATTGGAAGCCGAAAAGATGCCAGGCACACAGAGAAACAAATACCACATGGTCTCTCTTATATATGGAATCTAAAAAAGTCAAATTTAAAGAAGTAGAGAGTGGAATTGTTACCAGAGGCAAGTGGCAGGGGTATGTGGGTAGAGAAAAGGGAGATGTTGCTGAAAGGTTACAGAATTCCAATTCAGACAAGAGGAGTAA
Organism: Mandrillus leucophaeus; assembly: GCF_000951045.1. Classification (NCBI taxonomy): domain Eukaryota; kingdom Metazoa; phylum Chordata; class Mammalia; order Primates; family Cercopithecidae; genus Mandrillus; species Mandrillus leucophaeus. The sequence continues at coordinate 5,293,607 of NW_012109141.1, forward strand.
GTTCTGGTGATCTATTATAGCATAGTGACTATAGTTAATAATAATACATGTTTCAAAATAACTAAATTAATGGATGTTAAATGTTCTCACCACAGATAAATAAATATTTGAGGTGATGGGTATGTTAATTAGCCTGAGTGGATCATTCCACAATGTATATGTGTCAGAATACCACATTGTACCCTAAAGATATATACAATTATTACTTGTTAGTTAAAAATAAAACAATAAATGGAATATAGTTTGGAGCATGTTATGTGACAGAAATTTGATACTTTGAATCCATAAGTGGATGATCAGTTGACTCACAACCACTTATATATTATTTCTCCTCTAAACTAAAATGCCATATTCAACCAATGTTATAAAAATTAATTTTTTTTTTAAAAATGCCAGGCATAAGGCCCTGAGTTAGGAAAGAGTATCTTGTGTCTTCAAGGGGAATTGAAAAGAGGATAGTACACTTAGATTTAAGGGATATGAGGGCAGATATAAAGTGGGATTACAGAGGTGATATCATGGAAGACTTCTTATAATCTTTATGTTTATGATTGTTAAATCATTAATCTCCCAAAGATCTATGGTTGTTAGAATCATCATTTCATTCCATCCTTTCAGAGTATTTTTCTAATCTCAATTTTCATAATCCGACACTTGCCATCCTATGCAGCTGAATGTCATTTTGGGGATGTGGGAATTTTAAGTAAGGAAAAATAATAATGAGACAAACACCACATTACTAAGAAATATAGCATTATATATCCCTGGTGTTGGACTGCTTAGTTTAGTATTCATGTTTTAAAACTTGCTAGCCGTATGACTGTGGAAAAACGACTTAACCATATTGTTGCTTGAGTCTTCTTGTCTTTGAAATAGAGGTACTTACTTCACACTGTTGTTATGAAGTTTGACAAAAACCCTGCTCTTAGAGCATAGGCTGGCACAAGGTTGGTGCTCAATAAATGCTGAATATTAAGATTCGTATTACTGTCACTGTTATTAACATTTTGATGCAATTGCTTTAGATTTATAAAAAATAAACCATTACAGATAAAATTGAATCTCATATCTCTTCCTGATTGCTTTTTAAAAAAATGATTTTCCAAACTACTTTTCCCTTTTAAATAAACGTTTTATTGTCTACTAATCTTTTAGCTCTCTTAAACCAGTCTTTTTTTCTTTTTAAAGAAATCTAAGAAAATTAGCTCATATCCTTTTACTCCAAACTTACATCCTAAGTCTACCTTCTGTGTTTTCCATGCCTCTTACAAACTGGTAGCATCCTTGCAGGACTTTTTTTCCCCATCACTTTATTACCTTATTTTTTCAAGTTGGTCAGAATTAGGTTTGAAGTACTAATCCTTATCAGTGAAACATGGCATTCCCAGTATGAAAAAGCAAGTTTCATTGGACAGTTAGAGTTAGTATTTTTCCCCTTAGTATTTTTTTGGTACTTTTCCTGAATTTGTTATTTTTCTCTTATGATATTTGTCACTTCTAGTTATTTTAGTTACTTGTCCACATGTTTTTTCCACTATAAACTCATGTTCTTGAAGGCAGATACCCAGTTTGTTTCAACTTTGCATTTTTCAAAGCATTTAGAACAGTGTCTCATAAAATAGCGTCCTCACAAGGCACCTGTTAAGTCCCCATATCTGTGATGAACAGTGGTATTGAGTATTTTAAAGCACTAGAAACCATGATTATTTCTTTTCATTATAGGTTTTTACAAGTGCTTCCTGCTTGCATTGAAGATGAGAAACTGCTAATAGATATCGTACATTTTTTAAATAAATTAATAAAAGAACAAAGAAAAAATTCTTCACTAGAACTTCTAAACTGGATTCTCGAATTACTTCTTAGACATGTAAGTGGTGTTATTAAGGAATTTGGATTTTAAGTTTGGGAAGTAACTTATTTGTAGAAATCATTAGCATTATATTATGGAAAAGGGTAATTTTATATTGCCTGCACTCGGTAAAGTCGTCCTTATGTAACGAATGGCTCATAACAACATGCCTTTCCTGATACGATTGTGAATGTGTTTATTAAAATTCTGTACAGTGAATGGGACCTACAGTCTTGTGTTTAATCAAACCTGTTCTGCATGTGACCTTTCTGCTGCAACTGTATTTTTAAGTGGGAATTTCAGTTCAGGTGGCAGGGGACAGGGTGGATGTCCAGATAGGCATGTTGAGAGTTGGCTAACAAAGCCAACTGAAGGCAGGAGGGGTATAGTGATGGTGAAGTTGTGAAGAATGAGTAAAGTGTGCTCAGGCTTTAAATAACGGCTGCTGGAGTATTTACCCTTCTAGCCCCCACTGCTCTTAGATTTTTAGCTCTTCTAAAAATTCTAAATTTTTTTTGTAAGACGGAGTCGCACCCTGTCACCCAGGCTGGAATGCAATGGCACAATCTCGGCTCACTGCAACCTCTGCCTTTTGGGTTCAAGCCATTCTTCTGCCTCAGCCTCCTGAGTAGCTGGGATTACAGGTGCCCGCCACCATGCCTGGCTAATTTTTGTATTTTTAGTAGAGACGGGGTTTCACCATGTTGGCCGGGCTCGTCTTGAACTCCTGACCTTCAGGTGATCCACCCACCTCGGCCTCAAAGTGCTGGGATTACAAGCGTGAGCCACCGCGCCCAGCTCTAAAATTTTTCTAAATAGCTATTCTAAAAATTTTGGCTATTCAGATTTCTTATTCTAAGAAGTCCGCGAAGAACCCAAGAAGCCAGGTCCCTATTGTTGGTCTGTCTGTCTGTTTATGTATTTATTTGCAAATACCATATGAATTTACTCAACTTAGGTAAGATAAAGCTTTATACAAATAAGAAAAAAAAAAAAGCTAGAAAAGAGGGCCTAAACTGATAGAGGAGATAGTGGATCTTATAAGGCAAATATGTTTCCTTATATATTAATACATTTGCAAAATTTAGAGATAATTTTCTGTAAAAATATGAATTCCTGTGTTGTTAGACATGCTGATATAATGTTTGTGTGTATATAAAACTTATTTAGATGTTTATTATTGCCTTAGGCTATTTTCTTTTGTTTCTAACGTAATACCAGAAACTGGGTAATTTGTAAAAAACAGAATTTATTTCTTATGGTTATGGAGTCTAGGAAGTCCAGGTTTAACGGGACACATCTGGTGAGAGCCTTCTTGCTAGTGGGGACTCTCTGAAGAGTCCCGAGGTGATGCAGGGAATATATGGTGAGGGGGCTGAGCGTGCTAATGTGCTATCTCAAGTTTTTCTCTTCCTGCAAAGCCACCAGGTCCCCTTCCATGATAACCCATTAATCCACTGCTCCGTGAATGGATTAGTCTATTCATGAGAGTAGGGCCTTCATGATCCAGTCACCTCCAAAGGCCCCACCTCTCAATACTATTACTTTGCGGATTAAATTTCAACACGAATTTTGGAGGGAACGTTCAAACCATAGTAATTATCTTTTCCTTTATTGTAGACTGGTGAAAATTGGGACTGTTTTGTTCATTATTGCATACTCAGCATTTACTATAGTGCCTTGCCCATAGTGAACTCTGAATACTCAGTAATGAGCTATGTAGTTATTTACAAGAAGCACACAAAACCTTAATTTTGTAATTTGTTAAGATTTAACAAAAATGGAAACCATGTATTATGTTCAAGGTTACTTATATATGCAAGTATATTTATAGAGTGAATTTCTAGAATTGTAATTGCTGAGTCAAATTGTAGAGGTGTGTGTGTACTGAGGTTTTGTGGTTTTATAAATAGATAACTTGTTTTGAATTAGATGGAGGTTTTTTCATATTTGGTCTTTTTGTGAATTGTATCTTGATGTCCTTGCTGGTTCTCCTCCACAATTGGGTTGTTAGTCTCCTTTCATTTCTTCTTTCCTGTCCTCTTTCTTTTCCTCCCTTCCCTTCTCCCTTCCCTTTCTCCTTCGTTTTTTCCTTCCCTTTTCCTCTCCCCTCCCCTCCCCTCTCCTTGGGGCATGATTTCATTCTGGTACCTGCAACTTGGACATTAGTGTAGAGATCTTTCACGTTTTGATTAAATTTATTCCTAAGTATCTTAATTTTTTTTGGTAGCTATTTTAAATGAGGTTTTTTTTTGGGGGGGGGGTTAGTGTATAGAAATGCTACTGATTTTTTATATGTTGATTTTGTATCCTGCAACTTTATTGAATTCATTTTTAAGTTCAAAGTTTTTTGGTGGAGTCTAGGTTTTTCTAGATTTAAGATTATATCATCAGCATAGAGGGACAACTTAACTTGCCTTTTTTCTAGTGTGGATGCCTTTTATTTCTCTATAGACTAATTGCTCTGGCTAGGATTTCTACTACTGTATTGAATAGACATGGTGAGAGTAGACAGCCTTATCTTGTTCCTGATCTTAGAGAAAAAGCTTTAAACTTTTCGCCATTGAGTATGATGTTAGCTGTGGGTTTTTCATATATGGTCTTTATTGTGTTGGGATTCCTTTTCTACTTATTGAGAGTTTTTATTATGAAAGGATGTTGAATTTTGTCAGATGCTTTTTCTGCATCTGTTGGTATAATCGTGTGGTTTTTGTTCTTAATTCTGTTAATTTGTTGTATCACATTTACACATTTGTGTATGTTGAACCATCCTTGCATCCCTGGAATGAATTCCACTTGATTATAGTGAATGATCTTTTTATTGTGCTCTTGGTTTCAGTTTGCCAGTATTTGGTAAAGGATTTTTATATCTGTGTTTATCAGGGATATTAGCCTGTAATTTTCTTTTCCTGTAGTTCCCTTGTCTGGCTTTGGTATCAGTGTAATGCTGCCATCATAAAATGAGTTTGGAGTTTTTAGAAGAGTACAGAGATTAGTATTAATTCTTCTTTAAATGTTTGGTGGAATTCAGCAGTGAAGCCATCAATCAGGTGTTGGGCTTTTCTTTGGTGAAAAACTTTGTATTCCTGCTTTAATCTCCCTGTTATTGATCTGTTCAGATTTTCTGTTTCTTCATGATTCAATCTTGCTAGCTCTATGTGTCTAGGATTTTTTCCATTTGGTTGTCCAATTTGTTGACATGAAATTGTTAATAACAGTCTCTCATGACTTGTATTTCTCTGGTATCAATTGTAATGTCTTCCCTTTCGCTTCTCATTTTGTCTGTCTTCTTTTTTTATTAGTCTAGCTAAAGATTTGTCAATTTTGTTCATCTTTTCAAAATCTCAATTCTTGATTCTGTTGATCTTTTCTATTGTTTTTCCAGTTTCTATTTCATTTGTATCTGCCCTGATCTTCATTGTTTTCTTACTTTTTACTAAGTTTTAGCTTCATTTATTCTTCTTTTTCTAGTTCCTTGAGGTTGTTTACTTGATATCTTTCTTTTTGACATAGATGTTTATTGTTACATATGTCCTTCTTAGACCTGCTTTTGCTGCATCCCGTAAGTTTTGGTTGGTTTTGTGTCCATTTTTGTTTGTCTCATGACGTTTTAAAATTTCCCTTTTAGCTTTTTCTTTGACCCATTGATTGTTCAGAAGCATGTTACTTAATTTCTATGTATATGTGAATATTCCAGAATTCCTTCTTTTCTTGACTTCTAGTTTTTTATCATTATGGTCAGAAACAATATTAGATATTATTTCAATCTTGTTATATTTGTTGAGACTTGTAACACCGTACATGTAAATTACTGTTAATTTTGTAGTATGTCGTGTTGATGTATATTTTATAATTTATTCATAGTTATGAAATTAAAATTCCTACAAGAATCTAGATGATTGTACTATAATTTTAATGCAGTTTTTGAAAAGGATTTTTGGTCCAGTTATGTTTACTTATTTGACTTTGTATGGTATTAAACCTTTCTTCGGAAAGCTTCTACTTTATCTCATATATTATCACCACAAGTGTTATAAATAATAGTAATTTTAAGAATGCACAAAAGTGAACTTAAGTATTCGCTGTCAGGTGGGTTTACTCCCTAAATATTATGCTACGAGATAAATTAATATGTGTTATATAACTATCGATGTTTAGGATAAAGGGAACCTGGAAATAGAAAATCAAGTACCTTTTAAAGTTTATCCTTTGAAGTGAGTGAAATAAGTGAGAAATGATTTAAGAAGTTCAGTAAAATAACATTTCCAAGTAAATTGCTTTGAATGTATGGACATACGTGAAAAGATACACAAAAGCTGTGGTTGCAAAAACAAAATTAGGCAGATATGAACGCCTCATTAGTCAGAAGAATGCTAAGAGGAAGTGAAAAGAAAAATCAGCTAACTTCCTGAGGGAAGATAGGAACTTTCTCTTGTGAAAATTTTTTCGATGTGTTTTATCAAGACAGTCATTTATTACAAACATACTGTAATTCTTAGGCAATTTAGGAGTTTATTGTACCTCTAATCTGTTTTTAATATGATATTTTGTTTATAATAACCTAGAAGTGCTGAATTTGAATACCTTTCTTTTTGGAATGCATTTTTTTGATGGAAATTCATAAATGTGGGGCTCTTGGTTTTTTTTTTCTTTTGGTGAAGCTCAACAGAACTATATAGCATATATATTTTCCTTGGCTGACTTGCCCATAACAGGCTCATGTGCATTCAGACTTTATTGAGGGTCTTCACACACTTTTGGCATAGCTTGTTGATGGATGTAAAATTGGATATGAGGAGTGGTAACTGTGTGCGTAAAGAAAATGAGCCATCATTATAGCAATTGTTGCCTTTTAGAGGTCAACAGTGACAAAATAATGGCCCAAGTAGTTGGTTTAAAATTAGGATTGAATACTAATGTCTAAAGACAAAAACTTCAGATATGATTAAGCACTTGACATCTGTAGGCATCATTAGAGACATCTTATTCTACTCTGTTGTCCTTGAGAAATGGTAATTCACCCTATATTTTAGAACTGTTATTTGCTGAGGTTCACTGAATTTCAGTGTTAACATGTAAATCAAAGGTAAAAAGAGAAAAAACCCTCAGGAATCTTCAAGTGGAAACAAGTTATTAATAGGATGAGATTCTTTGGGAGAATCTTAATTTTTAGGTATACACATACCGTATCAGTATATTCATGTATTAATGGTAGCTTCTACTTAATTTTTATCAGCATATCAAAATTAATAATTCCTGATAATGAAAATATGTTTTACAAGATGGAGTTTGCATCTTGGTATAAACAGTTTGTTCATTTTGCCAGTAGTTTTGGGAGTCAGAAGGCATGTTAGTGTGAGTCAGCTTTTGGATCTTTAGGGCTCAAAACACTGTAGAAAATATATTTATTTTTATGGTTTACTAAATGTGTATCTCGATTCTTTTATTCATATATGAAACATAAAAGTTGCAATTATGTCTTATGCAATTTTAATTTATCCAAAGACATATATTGCTTAAGATAAAAGAAAAAGTTGGGAAAAAAACTATTTAGATGTTAAAACACTGTAAAATGAGAGCAAAATGTCTCTACTAAATAGTTTCCAAAAGCTCTCAGTTATATTACTAATAATTGTATGTATCTCTATATAGTATAAGAAATTTAGAGGTTTCTTTACATATTTTCATTTCTTTTCCCTAAAGAGAATGCAGTTAATTTTGAATTGAGTTCTTTAGGTGAAGGATTTTATAAGAACAATAGTTACATTTTGATTGTATCTCTTTTTGTATGTTGTTATGTGCACTAGTGATGTGACACTCTGCTGAGGATGGAATATTAACTAGCTTTGGAATAAGATGCTTCTAGCTCTGCCCTTGTGTGTCTATGACTTAGATAGTTACGTAACCTCTTTATAAATCTGTGTTCCCATCTGTAAAACGGGAATGAAAATGCAAATCTTCTAGTTTAGTCAAAAAGTCAAATGAAATCTTACTATCTTTTTTTTTTTAGCACAGTGCCTGAGACATCATAGATGATTCATAAATATCCCATATATGTATTAGTGCTTCTGATTAATGTAACATTTTCTTTTGTCAATATTATTAGAAATAATCCTTTATCTATTTTTTTTTTTAGTTGGGAAAAGAGGAAAGATTTTAGAAAGCACTAATATTTGTTTACTAGCCTATCAAGTTGGCAAAGATTATTGCAGTAATAATTCACATAGCATTGGCTTGGGCTCTCTGGGTCTTTTCACATCCTGTGTAATTGTATGTATTGGTACAGTTTTTACAGGGACAGTTTGGCAATATATATCAAAAAATTAAAACTAATATAATATTTTGATTTAGTAGTTTTATTACAGAATTCATACATAAGATGAAATCCAACTTGAGTACACTGTGTACTGCAGCTTAGTAAATTTATGCATCATTGATTATCCAGGAGTTAGTGTGGTAAATCCTTATTGTTGAAAAACAGTCAGATATTAAACTAATGTTTTTGCAGAAATATTGTTAATAGGAAGTAGGAAAAAATGGTTACAGTAATATTTTTTTCACTTGATATAGGTTTGTGAAAAATGTATAGTTTTAATTCTGTTTATATTTTCGGAAACAAAAAGGAGAGTTATATATCCATACATAATAGTGGCAATTTCTGTGTGGCATGATTATGTGTGGTTTTGTTTTTCTCATTCTCCTTTTTTTCTATTTTCCATGATAAATATGTTTTTCTTTTGTTGAGAACATATTAAACATCTTTTGAATTTAGAACATCTCTACTAATGCAGTAGAGGCCCACACCTACTAGTTAGGTAATATAACTCTTAATCTAGAACGTGGTTAGCCACAGAAACCTTTATAGGAAACAATATGTAGTTCAATTAGTAAATATATTTTTTACAAATTTCCTTTTTTAGAATGCAAACCCACTGTTAGACCTCTTGGTTCTGACAGAGTCACAGGCACGAGAAGAAACAGATGATATCCGGACTGCTGTCAGGCAACAACTTCAGAAAGAACTGATGGCTCTTTTTGATACCTTGCTGCTCAATTCCATGGAAGTTACTGACAGGTACCATTTGTAACATTGCAGGTTTAGGTGCATTTATATAGAACCTAATTTTTCTTTGATTTTCAAAGTTTTACTTTGTACTTCTTTAAAATTAAGGAATACTTCTTTCAAATACTTAAGTAATAATCAGTTGTAGTGTTCTGTTTGTTTTTGTTTCAGTTTAATCTGTTACAGCCTGATTGTACATGCTTGGTCTCCTTCACTACATACATGCATGCATGCACTCACACATATGCACACACACAGCGTTTTGTTCTCTAGAGTTTAAATTCTGGTTCTCTCTTAATTATCTACAAATCTACTTGAGCAGTCATACCTATGCCTGTGACCTTATGATTATCCTTACACTGACTTTCAAATACGTAGCTCTACTTATGAATTCTATTTTTAAAAAATTTTTATTTTTTTAAAAAATAATTTTTTTAAAATTATTAAAAAAAATTTTTTATTTTATTTTTCACCTTAACTTTTTGTTAAGGTGAAAGTCACTATGTTAACCATTTTAAAATGTGCATTTGAATGGTTTTTAGTATATCCATAATGTTTTGCAACTGTCACTACTACCTAATTCCAAAATGTTATCATCACCCCCAAAAGAAGCCTTGTATCCATGAGAAAGCCCCTCCCTATTCACACCTTCCTCTAGGCCCTGGCAGCCACTAGTCTTCTTACTATGTCTGTGGATTTGCCTGTTCTGGATATATCACATAAATGAAATCAAACAATAATGTGACCTTTTGCATATAACTTCTTCACTTAGCATCATGTTTCCAAGGCCTTTGCATGCTGTAGCAAATATCACTACTTCTTTCTATGACTGAATAATATTCTATTTATAGATATGCCATGTTTTGTTTATCCATTCATTCCTTGGTGGACATTTGAGCTGTTTCTACTTTTGGCTATTATGAATAGTGTTGCTGTAAACACTCATATACAAATTTTTGTGTGGACATGTGTTTCAGTTCTCTTGAGTATATAACTATGAGTGGAATTGCTGGTTCATATGGTAACTGTAATGTTAACTCTATGTTTAACTTTTTAAGGAAATGCCAAGCTGTTTTCCACAGCAGCTATATAATTTTACATTCTCACCAGCAATGTATGAGTGTTTCAGTTACTTCATATCCTCACCAACACTTGTTGTTATAGCCATCCTAATGGGTATAGACTGGTATCATTTTGGTTTTTATTTGCATTTCCCCAGTGAAAAATAATTTTGAGCATCTTTTCATATTCTTATGACTATTTGTGTATCTTCTTCAGAGAAATGCCTATTCAACATCTTTGAGGATTTAGCATCAATGTCCATCAGGGATATCGGCCTGACATTTTCCTTGTTTTGTCTTGTTTTTTGCTTTAAATATGTCCCAGAGATTCTGGTACATTGTGTCTTCATTCTCATTGGTTTCAAAGAACATCTTTATTTCTGCCTTCATTTCGTTATTTACTCAGTAGTCATTTAGGAGCGGGTTGTTCATTTTCCATGTAGTTGTGTGGTTTGGAGTGAGTTTCTTAATCCTGAGTTCTAGTTTGATTGCACTGTGGTATTAGAGACTGTTTATTATGATTTCTGTTCTTTTGGGTTTGCTGAGGAGTGTTTTACTTACAATTATGTGGTCAATTTTAGAATAAGTGTGATGAGGTGCTGAGAAGAATGTATATTCTGTTGATTTGCGGTGGAGAGTTCTGTAGATGTCTATTAGGTCTGCTTGGTCCAGAGCTGAGTTCAAATCCTGAATATCCTTGTTAATTTTCTGTCTCGTTGATCTAATATTGACAGTGGGGTGTTGAAGTCTCCCACTGTTATTGTGTGGGAGTCTAAGTCTCTTTGTAGGTCTCTAAGAACTTGCTTTATGAATCTGGGTACTCCTGTATTGGGTGCATATATATTTAGGATAGTTAGCTCTTCTTGCTGCATTGATCCCGTTATCAATATGTAATGCCATTCTTTTTCTCTTTTGATCTTTGTTGGTTTTAAGTCTTCTGTATCAGAGATTAGGATGGTAACTCCTGCCTTTTTTTCTTTGCTTTCCGTTTGCTTGGTAAATCATCCTCCATCCCTTTATTTTGAGCCTATGTGTGTCTTTGCATGTGAGATAGATTTCTCGAATGTAGCACACTGATAGGTCTTGACTCTATCCAGTTTGCCAGTCTGTCTTTTAATTGGGTCATTTAGCCCATTTACATTTAAGGTTAATATTGTTATGCGTGAATTTGATCCTGTCATTATGATGCTAGCTGGTTGTTTTGCCTGTTAGTTGATGCAGTTTCTTCATAGTGTCGATGTTCTTTACAATTTGGTATGCTTTTGCAGTGGCTGGTACCGGTTGTTCCTTTCCATATTTAGTGCTTCCTTCAAGAGCTCTCGTAAGGCAGGCCTGGTGGTGACAAAATCTCTCAGCATTTGCTTGTCTGTAAAGGATTTTATTTCTCCTTCGCTTATGAAGCTTAGTTTGGCTGGATATGAAATTCTGGGTTGAAAAATATTTTCTTTAGGAATGTTGAATATTGGCCCTGACTCTCTTCTGACTTGCAGGTTTCTGCAGAGAGATCTACTGTTAGTCTGATGGACTTACCTCTGTGGGTAACCCGACCTTTCTCGCTGGCTGCCCTTAACATTTCTTCCTTCATTTCATACTTGGTAACTCTGATGATTATGTGTCTTGGGGTTGCTCTTCTCGAGTATCTTTGTGGTGGTCTCTGTATTTCCTGAATTGGAATGTTGGCCTGTCTTGCTAGGTTGGGGAAGTTCTCCTGGATCATATCCTGAAGAGTGTTTCCAACTTGGTTCCATTCTCCTTGTCACTTTCAGGTGCACCAATCAAACGTAGATTTGGTCTTTTCACATAGTCCTATGTTTCTTGGAGGCTTTGTTCATTCCTTTTTATTCTTTTTTCTCTAATCTTGTCTTCATGTTTTATTTCATTAATTTGATTTTCAATCACTGATATCCTTTATTGGTGACCTTCGGATGGGGTCTTTGAGTGGACGTGCTGTTTCTTTCTGTTTGTTACTTTTCCTTCTGACAGTCAGGCCCCTCTGCTGCCGGTCTGCTGAAGTTTGCTAGAGGTCCATTCCCGACCCTGTTTGCCTGGGTATCACCAGCGGAGGCTGCAGAACAGCAAAGATTGCTGCCTGATCTTTCCTCTGGAAACTTTGTTCCAGAGGGGCACCTGCCAGATGCCAGCCAGAGCTCTCCTGTATGAGGTGTCTGTTGGCCACTACTGGGAAGTGTCTCCCAGTCAGGATACACGGGGGTCAGGGATCCACTTGAGGAGGCAGTCTGACCGTTAGCAGAGCTCGATTGGTGTGCTGGGAGGTCTGCTGCTCTCTTCAGAGCCCTCAGGCAGGGACGTTTAAATCTGATGAAGTTGCGCCCACAGCCACCCCTTTCTCCAGGTGCTCTGTCCCAGACAGATGGGGTTTTTTTTATCTGTAAGTCCCTGTACGGGGCTGCCGCCATTTTTTCAGAGATGCCCTGCCCAGACAAGGGAAATCTGGCAGTCTGGCCACAGCAGCCTTGCAGAGCTGCAGTGGGCTCTGCCCAGTTCGAACTCCCCAGTGGCTTAGTTTACACTGTGAGTGCAAAACCAGCTACTCAGGCCTCAGCAATGGCGGACGCCCCTAACCCCACCAAGCTTGAGCGTCCCAGGTGGATCTCAGACTGCTGCTGTGCTGGCAACGAGAATTTCAAGCCCGTGAATCTTAGTTTGCTGGGCTCGATGGGAGTGGGAACCGCTGAGCCAGACCACTTGGCTCCCTGGCTTCAGCACCCCTTTCCAGCGGAGTGAACGCTTCTGTCTCTCTGCCCTTCCAGGTGCCACTGGGGTATGGAAAAAAAGAACTCCTTTAACTAGTTTGGTGTCTGAAACCCAGGGCTCTGGTGGGGTAGGCAACCCAGGGAATCTCCTGGTTTGTAGGTTGTGAAAACTGTGGGACAAACACAGTATCTGTGCGGGAGTTCCTCAGGCTCAGTCTGTCATGGCTTCCCTTGGGTGGTGGAGAAAATTCCCCGACCCCTTGCACTTCCCAGGTGAGGCAACGCCCCACCCTGCTTTGGCTCGCCCTCTGTGGACTGCACCCACGGTCCAACCAGTCCCAGTGAGATGAACTGGGTACCTCAGTTGGAAATGCAGGAATCACCCGCCTTGTGTGTCCATCTTGCTGGGAGCTGCAGACTGGAGCTGTTCCTATTCGGCCGTCATGCGGGCAATCCCCCCCGACCTTTTTTTTTTTTTTTTTTTTTTTTTTTT
>NW_012109141.1:5307326-5397071 GCF_000951045.1 Mandrillus leucophaeus
CGTGAGCCACTGCCCGTGGCCCAGTGTAATTGTTACTTGTATTGTGTATGACATTCTCTAGTTGGTATTTTATGCTTTCCTTGAAAAGTCTCGTTTTGATAGAGAATATTTTCTGCCATTTTGTCTAGTTCATTTTTTTTTTCTATTACTGTGAGTTTAAGTAACCTTTTATAGCCAGTAAGATAGCCCATTAAGCCCATTATACTTCCTTGGTGGTTGATTTTCCCTCTTCTGCGTACATAGGAAATGCTCGGAACTTCTTTACGTTTTTCAAACACAGCTGGCTCTGAAACTGCTCCAGTGTCTGAAAGTGACGGATGCGCCTCATTTCTATGGCCTGCCGTCCCTTGAGCGGACCTTACGAGGGATGGCTAACCTCACTGCGTTTCCGGGGTGGAGCTCACACTCCCCTCTCACAGAGCCTCTCGATATCTGTGTGAAGTACTTGTCAGGTCTCCTTGAGGTAAGTAAAAATAACGCCCCCCCGCCCATGGTACTTATTTACTATTTATTGATTGCTTTTATTTTGTGTCAGACCACAAGTGCATTTTATGTTACTCTATTCAATGTAGAATATTATGCATTGTTTATATAAGTCATAAATAGTGAAATGTTTTAGTGATTTTTATTAATTGATAAGGAAGATCACTTTTGTAATACCCTGATTTTCAAAAAAATAAATGGAAACTTTTGACGCTCAAAGGAAGTGTTCACTAGAGCATTTCAGATTTTGGATTTTTGGATTAGGCCTGCCGTCCCTTGATGCTCAACCAGTAAGTATATGATACAGTATTTCAAAATCCAAAGAACACAAAAATTCAAACACTTCTGGTCCCAAGCATTTGGTATATGGCAAACTCAGTCTGTACAATGTTAAAGGATATTTGTTGTTTCTTTTTATTCCAGTTTGTGCAGTTTTAGATGCTACCGCTATGAACATTCTTACCTTTTGGTGAAAATGAGCATCTTTTTTGAAATTTTATCTTCTGTTACTGAAATATGTAAATACAGCCAATTTTTATACATTGACCATGTATCCAGCAATTCTTATTTCCAATATCAAAACAAAAACCTTTAATTTTTCACCCTTCAGTATGCTGCTTATAGTTTTTTTTTGTCAATTAAGAAAAATCAAATAAAGGAAGTTTTCTTTTGTCCTGTTTTGCTAGGAGCTTTGTTTTTTAATTCATAATTATATATTGCTTTTTTCTGTATCTTTTAGGATAATCACACGATTTTTCTCTTATATTCCATTATTGATTGATTTTAAAATGTTAAACCTTGCATTTCTGGAAACATTTCAGTTAGGTTGTGATGTATTATTCTTTTTATATATTAATGGATTTATTTTCTCAATTTTTTAGAATTCTGAAGTTTTTAGAATTATTCTACCTATTTCCTCATGTAAAAATGTTTTTCGAATTTTGCATCTTTTTTCTCTTAAAGAATTTGTTAAGTTTTTAATATCAAAATCATTCCATTCTTATGACTAAAATGGGGGAATGACGAATTAATGCAGCAGGGAGATTCTAAGAACATGACATTTTCAACCATTTTAACTCTTTTCCTTTATATAACTTTTTTTTTTTTTTTTTGGAATAGCTGATTTGCATTAATATGATTTTGTTCTCTAGTGTTAGATAGAATTTGATTGTGAAACAATCTTGGCTTGCAGTTTTCTTTTTGGGAAGATAGTAAATTATGAAATGACTTTTTTTTTTTTTTAATATAAAGACAGTATCTTGCTCTGTCGCCCAGGCTGGAGTGCAATGGCGCAATATTGGCTCACTGCAACTTCCGCCTCCCGGGTTCAAGTGATTCTCCTGCCTCAGCCTCCCAAGTAGCTGGGATTACAGGTGCCCACTACCACGCCCAGCTAATTTTTGTATTTTAATAGAGAGTGTTTCTCCAGGTTGGCCAGGCTGATCTCGAACTCCTGACCTCAGGTGATCCATCTGCGTTGGCCTCCCAAAGTGCTGGGATTACAGGTGTGAGCCACCCTGCCCAGCCTGAAATGACTTTTTAAATAGATCTAAAATCATTCAGAGTTTCTTTTTATGTGTTTCAACCTTAGTAAGTTGTGTTTTTGTAGAATTTAAAAACTTTTTATCTCATTTTAAAAATTATTAGTGTAAAGTTATTCATCAAATCATCTTACTTTTTACATGTCTGCTGAATCTGTGGTGAGGTCCCCTTTCATTCCAGACATTAATTCTTCCTTTCTCAGTTTTTCTTGATTTGTCTTCCTAATAGAATGAACCTTTGGCTTTGTTGATTCTCTGTTTAACATTTTTCTCCTGTTTTATTTCTGCCAATATTTATTATCTCCTACTTTTAGTTTAGTTTGCAGGTCTTTTTCTAACATTTTAAGGTAGAGGCTTATGTCATTGATTTTTTTTAAAATCTTTCTCAAATGTGCATTTTTTAGCTCTAATCCTCTAAGCATGGCCTTATGCCATGTTTTTACTATCATTAGGTCAAAATATTTCTGTTGTGATATAATAAATATGACAGTGATATGGTTGTACATAGTTCTGTGAGAACAGCCTCATCACAGTGGCCTGACAATTTTACATGTCTGCCGTTGGGCTTCATAGACAAGGCATAACCACAGCTGATCTAAATCTTGGCAGAATTTCCCATGATCCTTCTGGAACATGAGAATATGAAAGGCTTATGAGCAGCTGACTATGCAAGGTTGATTCTCATTTATTTCACTGTCTATTAGGAAGTGAGGAGCCTGTTATTGGTTCCTAGGTTCCGATGAGCACTGGGCTTTCTGCCTTGCTCTCCTTGGGGCATAACTACAGGTTATAAAACTGCTTTACTGCAACTTGGCATGGACTTCTCAGCAACAGAGTGTCCTACATCTGTGTTATAGTCATCTGGCCCCTTTGTTTCAATATCATCCTGTGCAAGGGATACTAGGAGCTGGCACCTTTGACTGTTTTTGCTTTTGCTGTTTATGTAAGTAATAAACTGTCTGAATCTAAAAAGTACTCATTGTTTTCTTCCTGGACAAATCTGTCAGCCTTGTTTTGATTGTTAACCGTGTTAGGACCTCGAGAATAACTCTTGTAGGAAGCATTGTAGAGTTAGATTTTGAAAGATAAGTAAATTGATAGCGATAGGAATAGACATTCTAGACATGGAATTCTCTGATAAAATTGTATCTGCAACCTCCTGTTTTTTTTTTTTCATGCTGTGGGTGCCTTCTTGCCATTATATAGTCTCTACCTACTGCCAGATTATTTTTCAGAAACATAAATTTTTCAGTCCAGACTTCTTTTCAAGAGCGTAAGTCTCAATAATTTTGCATTTTGAGTTTTGTCTCCATTGTAGTTTTTTCCCATGTCTCTGAATTTTCAGTTATATCTGGCTGTTTTTCCAAAATAAAAATGCGTTTTAAAAAGACTACTTCTCTCATATAGTTTCCTCTCTTTTAGGGGTGGCAATCTGTACAAAAAATTTAAGCTCTAACTTATTTATTTCCTTTTTAAGGAAAAGGCTTCCTTTTGTAAACCTTTTCTTATTCTTCCAAAGTTGGATTCTTACCTAATGTTGTTTGGCCTTTCCTGTAAGTTATATACCTGTAACAATTTATATGTGGCTATTACTTAATACATTTTATTTTTATTTATTTTACTTTCTTTCTTTGAGACAGGGTCTTGTCCTGTTGCTTAGGCTGGAGTGCAATGGCACAATCACAGCTCACTACAGCATCAACCTGCTGGGCCCAAGTCATCTTGCCACCTCAGCCTCCTAAGTAGCTGGGGCCACAGGTGTGCACCACTACATCTGCCTGTTTTTTAAATTTTTTTGTAGAGATGGGTCTCACTATGTTGCCCAGGTTTGCCTTGAATTCTTGGGCTCAAAGGTTCTTCCCACTTCGGCTTCCAAAAGTGCTACTATTACAGGCATGAGCCACTGTACCTGGACCTTTATTTTGTTTTCTGCATTGATCTAGTAGACTGTGAGCTTAGAAGTATCATCTTTGGACTATTTCTACTATCCCATGGCTACTTCATTGACCTAGCATAGTCATTTGCTAGGTCATGTAAAAAAAAAACCATTTTTACATAGTGGTTAGTGAATCAGTTAATTAATATAAATGCTACATAATACATATATATTGGGTATAGTTTTTAAATTAAAATACAGTTTGAAAAACATTTTGGAAATGTGACATAAATGATTATAAAAATGTTTTATTTTTGTATTTTTATTAAATAATGATTTAAATAATTAAATAATAAAAAAATTTATTTTATTAAATAATGATTTAAATAATATATATATACACACACATACACACACACATTCAGTGTAAATCATACTTTGGTCTTATCTAGAACTTTTTTCCAAAAACACATATTGTATTTTAAAACAGATTTAAAGGTTATAAATACTCTTTGCTGTACTATAAAATTTAATATGAATTTTACTGGAGTCCCTTTAATAAAATAAATTTCATTTTTAAAAGTATAAATATTGAAAATGGATCAACTCTCAGTATACCAATTAGTTATTTTATGCTGTCTATGATCAGAAATGTATGAATTTTTAAAAACTGGTGTATTAAAGAGTTAATGATAATATTTCTTAGAAAGTCAGCCCCTCTAGTGCATTTAAAATATAATTCAGTTAGTCTAGCTAATGGCCTGTCTATCTCATTAGGTTTTTCAAAAAAACAACTCCTGGATCCAGTGACCTTTTGAATGGTATTTCATATCTTGATTTCCTTCAGTTCAGCTCTGATTTTGGTTATTTCTTGTCTTCTGCTAGCTTTGGGGTTGATTTGTTTTTCTCTAATTCTTTTAGTTGTGATGTTAAGTTGTTAATTTGCGATCTTTCTGACTTTTTCATGGAGGCATTTAGTGCTATGAATATCCCTCTTAACACAGCCTTAGCTGTGTCCCAGAGATTCTGATGTGTTGTAACTTTCTTCTCGTGAGTTTACCTGTGTAACAAACAATTCACATGTACCCCTGAACCTAAAAGTTTAAAAATTGGAAAAAATACATAATTCAACCTATAACTACCTAGTTTATAGCATTTTTTGTAATGTAATTTATAAATACTGTACTTACAAACCTTTTACAGAGTCTGTCTCCTCTAGAAAGTGAGTTTTACTGTTTGAAATCAGGAATAGGTGAGGACTTGCCACAGCGGTAACTAAAGAAGCAGTGAAGTGTTGCCCCATTTATGTTTAGAAACTATCAGAAGTGCTTTTGTTTTAAAATTATGTGCAAAGACTTTAGATCACACCTATGTTTCAAATACCAGAAATTGAAAAAAGGGCTTAGTTCTAAGTAAGAAGTGTAGTCAAAAAGGCAATAGTCCATTCTGTGTTCAGTTGTCTTTGAGGTAATACAACTTAGTAACAGTTTGTTAGCTATAGGATACATAAAAAGCACAGTCCCTGTTATGTAATGTTTCACAGTTATAAAAATTTTGATTAGCAAATCTTGCTTTGGTTTAAAAAGGAGTTTGTTTCATGCTTCATAAACCATGTTGAGCAGAAAATCTTTATGTCTTCATGTTAAATGGCAGTAAAATATTAGGAAGAAATCTGTCGCTTTTGTTAGCAGTTGTAGCAGGGTAACATTTACTCTTGGGACTATCTGCTTAATTTATTAATTACATAAACAGGTATCCCTATTGTACTACTAATGACTAAATTCATCTTTTAAAGAATAGAGTAAGGCTTATTGAGCGAATATTGAAACAAAGTCATTGTTGGTCCAAATGATTTGCTTCATAGTTACTTAGTAATTAAAGCTGTTTCCTTTTTGGGAGGGAGCCGTATTTCTAATAAAAGATTAGCTTGTTTCTGCACAGTGAAATTTGAATATGAGTATTTACTTTTTGTAGCTGTGAAATGAGACTTTTTAACAAAGCATGATTAATTATGATAGGTGAATAAACTATGATAATTAAACCTTTAAATCAGATACATGATGTATAATTCCAGAGGTCTGACAAAAATATCAAGTAGAAAAAAATATTGGCAAAGTTCTTGACTTGTCATTTATAAGCTAGAATTAAAAATCATTACACAGCTAACAGACGTTAGATATCTCCAAAGATGACTTAGAGGAAGATAATAAGGACCTGATCATTTAGATATTTTATCTTTAAAATAGTCACTTAAAATTTTAAATTTTTGACCTTGGGGAAGGGGCAGCTGTGGACGCAACTTCATCAAACTTAAATGTTCCTCCTGCTGGCTCTGAAGAGAGCAGTGGATTTCCCAGCACAGCACTCAAGCTCTGCTGAGGGACAGACTGCCTCCTTAAGTGGGTCCCTGAACCCCGTGCCTCCTGACTGGGAGACACCTACCAGCAGGGGTTGACAGACACCTCATACAGGAGAGCTTCCCTGGCATCTGGCAGTGCTCCTCTTGGACAAAGCCTCCAGAGTAAGGAACAGGCAGCAATGTTTGCTGTTCTGCAGCATCTGTTGGTGATACCCAGGCAAACAGGGTCTGGAGGGGACCTCCAACCAACTCCAGCAGACCGGCAGCAGAGGGGCCTGACTGTTAGAAGGAAAACTAACGAACAGGAATAGCATCAGTGAAAAGGACTTCCACTCAGAGGCCCCATCCGAAGGTCGCCAACATCAAAGACCAAAGGTAGATAAATCCATGAAGATGAGGAAAACCCAGTGCAAAAAGGCTGAAAATTCCAAAAATCAGAATGCCTCTTCTCCAAAGGATCACAACTTCTCGCCAGCAAGGGAACAAAACTGGACAGAGAATGAGTTTGATGAATTGACAGAAGTAGGCTTCAGCAGATGGGTAGTAACAAACTCCTCCAAGCTAAAGGAGCATGTTCTAACCAGATGCAAGGAAGCTAAGAACCTTGAAAAAAGGTTAGAGGAATTGCTAACTAGAATAACCAGTTTAGAGAAGAACATAAATGATCTGACGGAGCTGAAAACCACAGCATGAGAACTTCATGACACATACACAAGTATCAATAGCTGAATCGATGAATCAGAAGAAAGGATATCAGTGGTTGAAGATCAACTTAATGAAATAAAGCATGAAGCCAAGATTAGAGAAAAAAGAATAAAAGGGAACGCACAAAGCCTCCAAGAAATATGGGACTATGTGAAAAGACCAAACCTGCATTTGACTGGTGTACTTGAAAGTGACAGGGAGAATGGACCAAGTTGGAAAACACTCTTCAGGGTATTATCCAGGAGAACTTCCCCAACCTATCAAGACAGGCCAACATTCCAATTCAGGAAATACAGTGATCACCACAAAGATGCTCCTCGACAAGAGCAACCCCAAGACATATGATCATCAGATTTACCAAGGCTGAAATGAAGGAAAATATGTTAAGGGCAGCCAGAGAGGTCAGGTTACCCACAAAGGGAAGCCCATCCGACTAATAGCAGATCTCTCTGCAGACACCCTACAAGCCAGAAGAGAGTGGGGGCCTATTCAATATTCTTAAAAGAATTTTCAACCCAGAATTTCATATCCAGCCAAACTAAGCTTCATAAGCGAGGGAGAAATAAAATCCCTTACAGACAAGCAAATGCTGAGAGATTTTGTCACCACCAGGCCTGCCTTGCAAGAGCTCCTGAAGAAAGCACTAAATATGGAAAGGAACAACTGAAAAAGCATACCAAATTGTAAAGACCATTGACACTATGAAGAAACCGCATCAACTAACGGGCAAAACAAACAGCTAGCATCGTAATGACAGGATCAAATTCATGCTTAACAATATTAATCTTAAATGTAAATGGGCTAAATGCCCCAATTAAAAGACACAGACTGGCAAATTGGATAAAGAGTTAAGACCTGTCAGTGTGTTGTATTCAGGAGACCCATCTCACATGCAGAGACACACATGAGTTCGAAATAAAGGGATGGAGGATGATTTACCAAGCAAATGAAAAGCAAAAAAAAAAAAAGCAGGGGTTGCAGTTTTCATCACTGATAAAACAGACTTTAAAGCAACAGAGATCAAAAAAGACAAGGGCATTACATAGTGATAAAGGGATCAATGCAGCAAGAAGAGCTTACTATCCTAAATATATATGCACCCAATACAGGAGCACCCGGATTCATAAAGCAAGTGCTTAGAGACCTACAAAGAGACTTAGACTCCCACACAATAACAGTGGGAGACTTTAACACCCCACTGTCAATATTAGATCAACGAGACAGAAAATTAACAAGGATATTCAGGACTTGAACTCAGCTCTGGACCAAGCAGACCTAATAGACATCTACAGAACTCTCCACCCCAAATCAATAGAATATACATTCTTCTCAGCACCTCATCACACTTATTCCAAAATTGACCACATAATTGGAAGTAAAACACTCCTCAGCAAAGGCAAAAGAGTGGAAATCATAACAAACAGCCCCTCAGACTACAGTGCAATCAAGTTAGAACTCAGGATTGAGAAACTCACTCCAAACTGCACAACTATATGGAAACTGAGCAACCTGCTTCTGAATGACTACTGGGTAAATAATGAAATTAAGGCAGAAATAAATAAGTTATTTGAAACCAAAGAGAACAAAGACACAGTGTACCAGAATCCCTGGGACACAGCTAAAGCTGTGTTTAGAGGGAAATTTATGCCACGAAATGGCCACAGCAGAAAGGGGAAAGGATCTAAAATCGACACCCTAACATCACAATTAAAAGAACTAAAGAAGCAACAGCACACAAATTCAAAAGCTAGCAGAAGACAAGAAATAACTTAAGATCAGAGCAGAACTGAAGGCAATATAAACACGAAAAACCCTTCAAAAAAAATCAATGAATCCAGGTGTTGGTTTTTTGGAGAAGATCAACGAAATAGTTAGACTGCTAGCCTGACTAATAAAGGAGAGAGAAGAATCAAATAGACACAATAAAAAGTGATAAAAGGGAGATCAGCACTGATCCCACAGAAATACAAACTACCATCAGAGAATGCTATAAACACCTCTATGCAAATAAACTAGAAAATCTAGAAGAAATGGATAAATTCCTGGACACATACACCCTCCCAAGACTAAATCAGGAAGGAGTTGAATCCCTGAATAGACCAATAACAAGTTCTGAAATTGAGGCAATAATTAATAGCCTACCTACCAAAAAAACGACCAGAGGGATTCACAGGACCAGAGGGATTAATAGCCGAATTCTACCAGAGGTACAAAGGGGAGCTGATACCATTCCTTCTGAAACTATTCCAAACAGTAGAAAAGAGGGAATCCTCCCTAACTCATTTTTTGAGGCCAGCATCATTCTGATACCAAAACCTGGCATAGGCACAACAACAAAAAAGAAATTTTCAGGCCAGTATCACTGATGAACATCAATGCAAAATCCTCAGTAAAAGACTGGCAAACCAAATCCAGCAGCACATCAAAAAGCTTATCCACCATGATCAAGTTGGCTTCATCCCTGGGATGCAAGGCCTGTTCAACATACGCAAATCAGTAAATGTGATCCATCATATAAACAGAACGAATGACAAAAACCACATGATTATCTCAATAGATGCAGAAAAGGCCTTCGATAAAATTCGACATCCCTTCATGCTAAAAATTCTCTATAAACTAGGTATTTGATGGAACATATCTCAAAATAATAAGAGCCATTTATGACAAACCCACAGCCAATGTCATACTGAATGGGCAAACCTGGAAGCATTCCCCTTGAAAATGAGCACAAATTATTTATAAACTCTTTAAAAGGATGCTATAACATTTTAAAAAATATTATAAGCATATTCTAAGTTACAACTGTGTACTAAGAGGGCACTGCACATCTTTTTTTTTTTTTTTTTACAGACTTTAAAAGGAAAAATATTGAAACTAAGAATTTTTGTTTTTGTTTTGAAAAAGTACAGGATCTCACTCTACAATTTAGGCTGAGTGCAGTGGTGCAATCATAGCTTACTGCAAGCTCCAACTCCCGGGCTCAAATGATCCTCCCTCCTCAGCTTCCCCAGTAGCTGGGACTACAGGTGTCCACTGCCATGCCTGGCTAATTTTTTTTTTTTTTTTTTTTTTTTTAAGTAGAGACCTAGGTCTTGCTATGTTATGCAGGCTGAAGAATATTGTCTTTTAACACTGGCAAAATACCCATAACATAAAATTTACCATCTTATTCATTTTTAAGTATATAAACTAAAAATATTACAACTTTATAAGATAAGGATTCAATTCATATGAGTCAGTAGACAGTTATATATTTATCTTTATATGCCATTAAGAATAAAGCCGCCATGAAATTGTTTTCATTTGTTTTTCAGGTCATTACTTCTTTTTATGTGGAACGTGGAGGAAATGCTATGTCGTTCATGGGAAAAGGTGTTACAAAGAGCACAATTCTTTGCTTGCTTCACTTATCCCATGAGATGATGGCCCAGGCTGGGAGCTCGGTGAGCACATTAAAGCTGTCTGTCTTCTGAACAGTTGCTTGAAAGGGAATGTGCTGTGTCCAACACATTTCAAGCATATAAACTTGCTACATGAAAATGTCTCTTTTGACTTTTCTTTTTAGGAAACAAGAATGATTTTTGACTAGACTATTTCTTAGAAGTTGTATATTAGCAAATCTGAATTTTATTTGACATTGATTAAAATCTGCATTCACTGGAAAACTACAGTTTGTCTAAATCATGGGAAAAATAGCTTCAAAAAATTGTTATGTTTAACTTTTTAAGGAGAAACTGAGATTTTTTTTGTTTGCCTTGTTTTGGCTGAATAATGGATTAAAACCAAGTCTAAAATACATTTTTATGTTGTTTTCATTAAAAATTCATAATTGTTTTAACCTTCCTGCGTTTTATTTTTAGAAACTTACCTAGAGTATTTCTGTTTCCCTTTTTTCCCTCTAGGAGTGGATGTCACTTTGGTTCTTGCCTTTGGGTAGTCATAGTGAAGAACACATTCCTACTCAACAAGGATTGGCTTGGTTGATTCCATTATGGGTTGATCGGGACCCAGAGGTGAGTGTGAAGGAGAAGCAAGTGTATTGTGTTCAGATTAAAACACAAATGACACGGGGCCGGGCGCGGTGGCTTACACCTGTAATCCTAGCACTTTGGGAGGCCGAGGCGGGCAGATCATGAGGTCAGGAGATCGAGACCATCCTGGCTAACACGGTGAAACCCCGTCTCTACTAAAAATACAAAAAAATTAGCTGGGCATGGCGGCGGGCACCTGTAGTCCCAGCTACTCAGGAGGCTGCAGGAGGAGAACGGAGTAAACTCGGGAGGCGGAGCTTGCAGTGAGCCGAGATCACGCCACTGCACTCCAGTCTGGATGACAGAGCGAGACTCCAGCTCAAAAAAAAAAAAAAAACAACCATGACATAAAACATATATACATATACATGTTTATATTATGGTGTTATTGTAGTGACTCTACCTTCTGTTTTATTTAAGCCCTGTTTTAGCTTAGGCTGCCATAACCAAATACTACAGATTGGGTGGCTTAGACACAGAAACTTCTTTTCTCATAGAAGTTTTGGAAGCTGAAAGTCCAAGATCAGGGTGCCGGCATAGTCAAGTTCTGGTGAGGGCTCTCCTTCTGGCTTGTAGATGGCTACCTTCTTGCTGTGTATTCACGTGGCCTTTCCTTGCTCCATGCATGTAGAGCATGGGAGGGAGGGGTAGTGGAGAGACAGATTTGTCTTTTTTTTTTTTATTATAAGGTTACCTGTCTTACTGAGATAGGACCACTCCCTTATGACCTCACTAAACCTTAATTATCTCCTAGAAGCCCTATCTTCAAATGTAGTCACTTGAGCATAAAGGCTTCAACATATGAGTTTTGGAGGGATGCAGTTCAGTTCATAGTTTTCTACCCCTGGGCCCCTGAACTTCATGTTCTTCTTCCATGCAAAATGCTTTTATTCTCCCTCAACAACCTCAACAAAAGTCTTAACTTATTCCAAAATCAACTGTAAAATCTAAAGTCCAAAATCTCATCTAAATATCATCTAAACCACATCTGGGTAAGTCTCCAGATATAAACCTTCCTGAGACAGAATTCTTCTCCAAGTGTGAACTGTGAACCCATGCAAGTTATGTGCTTCCAAAAGATAATGGTAGGATAGACTTTCCCATTACAGAGAGAAATAGGAAAAAAGGAAGAAGTAATGGGTCCCAAGCAAGTCCAAAGCCTAACAAAGCAAATTCCATTAGATGTTAATCCTCAGGGATAGTGTTCTTTGGCTGGATGCTGTGCCTTACAGGCCCACCAGAGTGACAGCATCTAGATGGCTCTATGAGATGACTCCATCCTTTTGGCTCTCTTGAAGAGCGCCACCCATAAAGCTGTCTTCAAGGGCAGCCATGCCCCGGAAGCACTGGGCAGGGTCATCATCCTGGCCCACCGAAATCAGAGAGATCTTTGAAACTAAGGAGGAAAAGCCACCCCCTAGTCCTGTGGTGGGATTGGCAGCCTGGTGTTTTCTGAATCATTTTTTAGGTCATTCTTACTTTTCATTGAAGAATACAGTAGTCTTCCCTTATCAGAGGTTTCATTTTCCAAAAGCAGCCTGAAGATCAGAGTAGCCAAGCACTCCCTCACAATGCCTGCATTATTCACCTCACTTCATCTCTTTATGTAAGCGTTTTATCATCTCACATCGTTATAAGAAGGCTGAGTGCAATACAGTAAGATATTTTGAGAGAGAGACCACATTCATACATTTTTTTATTATAGCATATTGTTGTAATTGTTCTAATTTATTTTTAGTTATTGTTGCTAATCTCTTACTGTGCCTAATTTGTAAACTTTACCATAGATATGTACGTGTAGGAGAAAAGATAGTAGTTATAGGATTCAGTACTATCTGTGATTTCAGGCATCCCCTGGGGGTCTTGGAATGTATTCCCCATGGATAAGGGAGGGACCACTGTAGCACATGTTTGCTTACAGAATCCAGGAAGTCCAACAGCTTTCCTTCATTCTATGCATCTTTCTCTGTCCTCTTTAGTTCAAATTGGCAATGTCTTTGCTGATATAATCCCATCTCTATTCCTGGCTTCTGCTGAGATGTCTGATTAAGTCCATGAATTGCACCCGTGATCTCTTTCTTAAATGGTTATTCAGCCACATCCTCCATGTTCTCTTTAAAACAAGCTCTCATTTTTTTGCGCGGATCGGCTGAGAATTTTTCAAATCTTGTTCTTGTTTCTTTTTGCTTACCCATTCTTAATTCCTTCTTTAATTCATCTCTCTCTTTTTGCATTTTGCTATAAGCAATCAGGAGGAACCAAGCCACTTTTTCAACACTTTGCTTAGAAATCTCAGTTAAATATCCAATTTCATTGCTCACAAGTTCTGCCTTCCGCAAAACACTGGAACATGACCACAGCTCAACCAGTTTTCTTGCTACTTTATAACAAGGATTGCCTTTCCTCAAATAACCTTTTTTAAATAACACTGTCCTCATTTTTGTCTGAGATCTCATGAGAATTACCCATGTCTACGTTTCTGGCATCCACCTCAAAACTCTTCTAGTCTCTAACCCATTACCCAGTGCCAAAGTCACTTTCATGTGTTTAGGCATTTGTTTCAGCAGCATCCCCACTCCTTGGTACAAAAATCTGTATTAGTGTGCTCAGGCTTCCATTACAAAATACCATTGTCTGGGTGGCCTAAAAACGGAAATATATTTCTTACGCTTCTGGAGGCTACAAGTCCAAGATCAGAGTGTCAGCGTGGTTGGTTTCTGGTGAGGGCACTTTTCCTGGTTTACAAAGGGCTACCTTCTCACTGTGTGCTCACATGACCTCTCTTTGGAGCATGCACATGGAGAGAGATTGCTCTCCTTCCTGAGGCCACCATTCCTAGTGCAATAGGGTCCCACCCTTATAATCTCATTAAACTATAATCACCTAATAGCTCTTTCTCCAAATACAGTTTGGGGATTAGGGCTTCAACATACGAGTTTTGAGGAGACACAATTCAGTGCACAGCACCCTCATTTTCAATCAAATTTGTTCGAGTATAGATTGAAAATATAAAAGAGAAAAGGTTATAGTATCTATTACCTTCAGAAGAGTGGAAAATTATTGGAGAGGCTTAGCCATTTTGAAACAGTTGAAAAGGATCTGGAAATTATAGACATGCAAATTTAAGTGTCATGTAATGAAAATAAATTAAATGCAAAAAATTGCATTTACATTACAATACAAAAATTTGTATTATTTCTTTCCAGTTTTAGCCAGTTGTTTACTTTTTTGAAGCAAAGTGTGCTATTATAATAAAACCTTATTTATAGAAATATTTGAAATATATTTTTTAGTCACATTGAGCTTGAACTTACTACTTGACTATTTTATGACTGCATTTTTTTTTAAAACTCCATAGCTGTCATTGAAACTATATTTTTGGGTTAGAATTCAGAAATTTACCAAAACGTGTGGCTTGAACAGCAGTGGTTCTACAGCAAGCATATTATACCACATCAGTCTTACTTGGAAACATTTTTCTCTTGAAATAACTTTTGAGGAAAATATGAAATGCCTTGTAAAATGGTATTTTCCTCTTTGTTTAGAAGTTTTAAGAAAGTTAAAATCATTTATTTGGAAGAAACACTAAAAAATTAAGAAAGGTAGAACAAAGAATAGCTACCTTTTTTAGAATGAGGAATACATTGAAATTGTGTTCATAAAAGGTAAGTGCCCTGTGCTTTCCCTAGAAAAAGGCTTGCAGACTGCAATTTTTATGCATCTTTTTATACTCAGTTTTACTGTGCTTTGAAATTTGCTTATATTTAATTTTTCCTATATTATTTCTTGAATCGTGGAATGGAGGACACTGTCTTCTATAGATGTCTTTTATAATTTAGGATCATAAAACCAATGGCATATTTTTTTAAAGTATGATATTTATGTACCAGAAAAACTAAGAATTCTTGTTAGGAAAAGGGCTTATTTGATTCAACTGCTTTCTCTTTAATTTGAACAGGTGAGATTCACTTCGCTGGGGTTAGGATCAGCACTGACCACCCTTGAAACTGGCTGTGTGGCCTTAGCAAACAGTTGTCAGAATATTTCCGGTGGGCTCTGGGGAACTGTGGTGAACATTCTTCTGGACCAGTCAGAATGTAGTATGGTGCGCCGGGAGGTATGTTTGTCTTTTCTCATTTTTTCCTTAGCAATTCTTTGGGATAGCATCCATAAGCGATACTTGACTCCTGTTCAACGTGGTGGACTGACCGCTGACTGTGACTTCTTCTGCCTGTGAAAACCCAAACAAAATGACAGCAGAGGGTTTAAAAGGTTTTCATGCAGAGGAAAACCTGGAGTCCTTCCTTCCGATGAGATACAGTCCGAATATACTACATTTTAATGTGAACTTTTTTGTTATGCATTGAAAAGTAGTTCACAGGAAAAATTACTTTTATATTATCTCAGCATTTATGGGTCTCTAATATTTCTGAAGCTTTAGTGTAGATAAGAGGCTGTCAAAATAACTCTCTTTGTAGTATTTATCATATAACATGAGAGGGAAAAATAAACCCTGTTTTAATTCTTTCTAAATAGCTTGTGATTTGTTTTATTGCTGCTTTTATTAAGGTAATGATTCATGTAAATGGTTTTAAAACAATAATCAAATTGTACTTAGAAGCTTGTGAAAAAAACAGTAGCTCCTGGGTCCACCATTAGCCAGTCCCCAGTTCCAGGTTCAAAAGGCTAGTTTTTTTGCTATTTGCCTTCATGTTTTTAAGTAGTAATGCTTATATTTATGGCTGCTTCTTAATGTATCAACTTTAAAGCTTTTCTCTCACTTCCGAGTTACCATGGTTGGAAATGTCAGTTTCTTAGAATCCTCCTATTA
Source organism: Mandrillus leucophaeus (assembly GCF_000951045.1). NCBI lineage: Eukaryota > Metazoa > Chordata > Mammalia > Primates > Cercopithecidae > Mandrillus > Mandrillus leucophaeus. The sequence continues at coordinate 5,323,153 of NW_012109141.1, forward strand.
ATCCTGTCATTCTCCCATTATGCTTATATCATCTTTCATTAAGTAGACAACCGATGCTCCTATTCGTATGATTATTTAATTTGATCATCTTCAGGACCTACTCAGTCAATTTGGACATTTGTGGTTTGTATTTCTAGTTAGCAGGTTTTTATTGAAAGGTGTCTGTATGAGAGAAGGGAGAAAGTAGGGGAGAGGGGGGTGTGTGTGTGTAATCTGAAAGGGGATAATAGAAACCTAAAATTATGTTTCTTAAATGCTACCAGAATTTATGTTATACAAATCATTTTTTAATAAAGCTGAATTCTGAAAATAGGAAAAAATATATTTGCTGATGAAATAATTTCGTATACTGTTAGGTCATTACCTAACGAGGTCATCACCTAACAAGAAATACAATTTGACAATTCTCATAATGGCCTCTCAGCATGTGCAATTGACCAGAGATATGTCTTTTGCTATTACATTACAATATATTGGTTATTTCAGAGATGACAACAAGATGGCAGTATTGACCTTTTTTTTTTTTACATTTTCAGGCTGCGTTTATTCTTCAGAATCTCCTTGTAATTCCAATGCCTACAGAAATTATAAAGGATTATACTTGGCAGGTGGGTAATTTTAAACAATTATCAACCTAGTAGGTGTTTAAAATTAATTGGTGATAAATTTTCAGCATAAGTAGTATATTTAATTACTGATGAAAGTATATACAAGACAACAAGGGCCTCTTAAAATAGAATGTAGAATTGTTCTTATGCTGACCATACTTAAAAATTCTTCTCTATAGTGTTCAGAATAATTTAAAACAAATAATAATAGTTAACATATGTGTACTATGTTTTAGGCACTCTTCTAGAAATGTAAGACATAGTAAGTTGTATAATTGTTTGACTTGTGAGCTGTTACCATCTTCATTTTCTAAACTTAGGAACTTGGGCACAGAGAGTTTAAATAGTCTGTCCTAAATCACACAGCTAGTCAGTGGCACTCCTTTGCTTTGAGTCTAGGCAGTCTCTTACCCACTTCGCTATATTACTTCTCTAATTTAGTAATAATAAGCAAATTTGTAGATAGTTAAATATGTGTTGATGTTAGCATCTTTTTTTCCTTTTCTTGTTTAGTGCACAGTGCGGGTTATGGTTTATCTTGCTTTGGTTTCTGTTGGGTTAACTTTCTGTTTCATGTTCTGAACATCACATCAGTAAATAGTTACCTAACATTTTATAGCTTACATTAAAAAAAAAAATTCTAGCTTCATGGGATACATGTACATGTTTGTTACATAAGTATATTGCATAACATTACCCAAATATTGAACACTGTACCCAGTGGTAATTTTTAACCTCAGCCGCCTCCCCTACTCCCTCCTTGGGAGTCTCAGTGTCTGTTATTTCTATCTTTATGTCTATGTGTACTCATTGGTTAGCTCCCACTTACGCGTGAGAACGTGCAATATTTGCTTTTCCATTTTTGAGTTAGTTCACTTAGGATAATGGCCTTCAACTCCATGCATGTTGCGGCATTTTTAGATAATTTGGAAGGTGCAAAAGTACACTCATTGGGGAGATGAGATGTGCTGTTTCTCTGTTCTTTTTCCCATCCATGTGTTTTCACCTTATACATGTATATTATCATACTGCTGTACCTCACTCTTCAGAATCCTGTATAAATCTAAGGGTTTTTTTAAGTTTTAATTAGACTATACTCTTAGAGGAGTTAGTGAAACAAGCTGAGCTGTAGCAAGGGCAGGTTTCCGCGCATGACCCGAAGCATGAATCCAGGTGGTTGTCAAGGCCCAGGTAGCATTTAACTCTTGGAAGGCTTACCTCTCCAAACTTTACAAACCCAGGGTAACCCTACCAGTCATTGTAAATCCCAGGCTTGTAATTTGCTTGTAATTTCTTTAACACTGCCTTCTGATAATGGCTGCTTGTCTGCTTTCCATGTTGTAATAAAACCAGGAGACAAAACTGGAGGGAATGTGCAGGATTAATAGTTATATTAATAGTATAGTAGTTTTGGTACCTGTTATCCGGAGACTACATTTTAAAACATGTTTTTGGCTCAAATACAAATCATCTCTGCTCCCATCGTTAAACTAGTGACCCATGTACATGGATATAGTTGGTGATGTACTACCAATGAATTTTTAATTGTTGAAATAAGTATAAAGACAGAGTATCTTAAAGTTATATTAAAGTTCCTGGGACATTATGTTATAATACAGAACTGTATGTAGCTGTTCATATTTTTCTCTTACAAATTAAATAGTGAAGTTCCTGTTCTGCTGGTGGCATGCTTACTGCAGTTTGTTGCTTTTGTTATTCTCCAGTCTTCATCATGGAAATCATTTTCTACTAAAAAGTGGAAAATAGTTATTTAAGTTAGCTTTTGGAGTTTTGGCCTTGCCAAGTTGGCCAAAATAAAAATGTTGGAGAGCCACTGCAGTCACAAACAATACTTGATTACAACTTTTGCTAGTCTTAAGAAAAATTAGAGAAATAAGGACAATCTTGTATGCTTTTTAATAAACTCAGATTTTTCTTCCTCTCTTTTCAATTTTTTTTTTTTTTTTGGTTATTTTTGTTTGTTTACGTGTCCTTTCTTGGCAGTGAAAATAGTTGACTTAGTGTATCTGTCATCCAATTTTAAGAAGTTTAGTGGGGTCTGAAATTCCAAAGTAGAAACAGCTGCTGCAAGAAGGGGGCAAGACGGTTGTCTCTGGGTGCAGCCAGTGGGGCACATAGTCTTTCGCAACCATGACAAAGGGGCCACGTAGCCAGTATTTTAAAATTCACAGTCTTTGGTGGAATTATGAATAATAATCTTATTCAACAAAATGTTTCATTTACTTATTTTGGTGTACCTTTCATAGTATTTTGGAGGATATAGCATGAAGCAGCATGTTTAGGAGCCTTGTTAAAATTTTATTTTGGTTGAGGTAAATATTTGATTTTTTTTTTTTTTAACAAAGAGAATTGCTTCTATTGCTTTGCACTTTGTTTTCTTGCCTGCTAGTGCTCTTGTTTCATAGGCTTTCTGAAGCATTCTCTTTATAATTACTACTCCTTTTCCTCTCCTTCCCCTGCACACTAGCATAAATTCCTGCTTCATGTCATGATCTAGAATTGTTGTACTTGTTAGTAGTAGTAATATGCGTATATAAATTATGAATGATTTTATAGCCGAGTTTCCCTTTTATTGTTAGATGCCAGAAAGTAGAGCCTTTTTTATCAATTGTGACTTTTTCTGTATGTACTTAGAAAAAAAAAAAAAAGATGGGATCTCACTGTGTTGTCCAGGCGGGCCTTGAATTCCTGGGCTCAAGCAATATGCTTGCCTCAGCCTCCTGAGTAGCTGGGACCCCAGGTGTGTGCTGCCACACCCAGCTTACCTTCTAAGCTTTATTCATGGTTGCACTTTTTTCATATCTCTGGCTTTTTTTCTTTCTTTTATTCCTAGTATGCATTTACTATCATGTTACAATTGACCTTTCCTTGTAATGGTCCTTAAATCTTTTCTTGGATGAGATGGGAAGTAAATAATTTAAAACAAATTTAATTTTTTAAAGTATTAAATAATTTTACCAACCACTGCAGTTCCCATTTTAATCCTTTTAAAGACACTAACATTTAATGTCTTACCACTAAATTATTTTCCATATTTGCATTATTTCTTACCATTTAACTTAATCTTTCTATGTAGAATGTTTGTTTCTGACAGGGCTACATTTTTTATATTTTTAAAAATGTTTCTCCCAACCCCTACCACAGAGAAAGTGAGTGCTCTGTCTTGACTGATTCATTAAAATGTGCGAAACATTTGAGTTACCCTTTTGTTCTTAATATCGTAAGTAAATACAGTTAGAAATAAACATTAATTTTTGTAGCATAATTCCCCTTTTATTTTTCTGTGGATGCAGAAGCATACTGCAAGTGGGGTGGTCACCAAGACGGGGAGCAGATGAAGTATCTCGGCCTGGCTTCCTTTGGCATCCAGCACTTCTACCAGAGGCCTTGATACCAGCCCCCTGCTGGATATGAGAACCCAGTTCCTGCTGTATTGGTGTATCATAGCTCTTTTATATTCAGGACACTAACTTTTCAGAGGGATATTTATAAACATTGGTCTTGTTCTTGAGTCAAACTCAGCCTCATTCAAGGCTACATCCCAGCTGGACGTGGTGGCTCATGTCTGTAATCCCAACACCTGGGTGGCTGAGGTGAGAGGATCACTTGAGCCCAGGAGTTTGAGACTAGCCTGGGCAACATAGTGAGACCCCATCTCTTAAAAAAAAAAAAAATTTTTTTTTTTTTAAATTAGCCTGAGGTGGTGGCACACACCTCTAGTCCCTAGCTACTCAGGAGACTGAGGCTGGAGGATTGCTCGAGCCCAGGAGTTTGAGGCCACAGTAAGCTATGATTGTGTCACTGTCCTGCAGCCTAGGTGACAGAACAAAACCCTGTCTCTAAAAACAAAAACCCTACATCCTACATTCTCTGTCAGGGAGAGAAAACAGAGCCAGTATTCAATTGACACGAAACTGTATTGTGGCTCCCAACTGTCCAGTGGTTTTCAGACCAGTTTCCCAGAGTCTGACTAGGAGTTAGGACTCCTGAATGTGGATGGTTTCATAACTGGGTTTACTTTGAAGAGTAGTGTCACAAATCCGTATCCCTGAAACTTTAACAACCAATTTTAGAGTGGATTATAACAAGAAATCTATTGATTAGAGATGGATCATTGATGTAATTTGTCTCAGTTCATTTCTGTAAACATTTGTTGAGTGTCTAAATATTGGAGATTCATAGATAATCCAATTTAGTACTCTTGGGCTTATGGCCTAATAGGGGATGACATGTACCCAGGAAACCTTGTTGTAATTATTTTATGCATGATGATGGTAGCTTATGCATAATTTTAGTAATATTTAAGTTCTTTCCACTTGAAAATGATCTCACATTTAAATGTAAAAGGTAATGTCATGCACTTAAATAACGTAACGGGTTGTCAGTTTGTGATTTTAAATAAACTTGTTCATGCTTTAGTTACTTTCCATGTTTGTGATAGGACTTTGAATTGGTACATAGACTTTTTAAACTTTATTTTGAAAAAAAAAAACAGATTTATAGGAAATTTGTGAAACAATACAATTTTTATATACTCCACCCAGATTCCCCAAATGTTATTTTACACATTTACTTCACCTCTCTCTAGTGTCTTCTTTTTAAACTGTTCGATAGTTGTAGACATAATGCTTCTTTTCCTCTGAACACTTAAATGTGGATTTCCTAAATATAAGGATATCCTCTTACATAATCACAATAATAATAATCAAAATTAGGAGATCACTCAAGGTTTTTCAGTTGTTCCACTGCGGTGTTTTATAGCCAAAAGGAAAAAAAAGAAGAAGAAAAATCCAATCCTGGATCCAAGATCCAATTCAGGAATACACATTGCAAATACTTGTCTTACATATTTGCTTTTGTTCATTTGAAATAGTTTCAAAATGTTAAATATTTATGATCTTAACATATTTGAAGAATGCAGGCTACTTATTTTTTGTAATATCATTCAATTAAATTTGTCCTTTTCCCCAGGTTTACATTTGAGTTATGCATTTTTGGCAAAAAAACCATAGGAGTGATGGGTTCTCAGTGCATCGTGTCAAGAGATATTATATCGCTCTTTCCCTTTGTTGGTGATACTAACTTTGATTACTTAGTAGAGATAGAATCTGCTTGTTTTTGTCCTTTGTAAAGTTACAGTTTTTTCTTTTGGAAGGAGGTGCTCTGAGACTGTAAATATCTGTTTCTCATCAAACTTCCTTTCACTAGTTTTTTGTTTTGTTTTATTTATTTTTTCCATAGGTTATTGGGGAACAAGTGGTGTTTGGTTACATGAATAAATTCTTTAGCGGTGATTTGTGAGATTTTGGTGCACCCATCACCTGAGCAATGTACACTGCACACAGTTTGTATCTTTTATCCCTCACCCCATTCCCACCCTTTTCCCCCCAAGTCCCCAAAGTCCATTGTGTCATTCTTATGCCCTTGCATCCTCATAGCTTAGCTCCCACTTATGAGTGAGAACATAGGATGTTTGGTTTTCCATTTCTGAGTTTCTTCATTAGAATAATAGTCTCCACTCTCATTCAGACCACTGCAAATACCCTTAATTCATTCCTTTTTATGGCTGAGTAGTATTCCATTGTGTGTGTGTGTGTGTGTGTGTGTGTGTGCGCGCGCGCGCGCGCGCACGCTGCCATTCGCAGAAACTGTGTTGTGTGGTGTCACATACAGACACACACACACACACACACACACACACACACACACACACACCATAGTTTCTTTATCCACTCATTGATTGATGGGCGTTTGAATTGGTTCTACGTTTTTGCAATTACAAATTGTGCTGCTATAAACGTGTGTGCTAGTATCTTTTTTGTATAATGACTTCTTTTCCTCTGGGTAGATATCCAGTAGTGGGATTGCTGGATCACACTGGTAGTTCTACTTTTAGTTATTTAAGGAATCTCCACACTGTTTTCCTAGTTTTAAATTCCATTCATGATTCTTATCTGAAACAGTTATTACAGAATTGTTGCCAAATGATTTTCTAATTCCATCATTTATTTCTATGTTTATTACATGCTACTGTAAGGCAAGAACGAAAAGAAACTTTTCGTTCTTTCTTGCTTATTCAGTGAGTCACTTATTTACACCAGCATGAACTCAAGATTCTTAAGTTTGTTTAATGAGCTATAATCTGTTTCTATCATTATTTGTTTTAATGTTCAAATCATTCTAGCTTTGGCCAGGGGGAGTTTCTTCATGATGGTTCTCGTGTCTTTATCAACATTTGAGCCATTTCCTTACTTTCTGGTACAGCAAAGTGTTCTAGACTGTCCCAGTCCCATCCTGGAATCAGATACTTGCTCCAAGGGCTCTGATTTCTTTTCATGGAGAATGGTATTTAGAAACCAAGATCTGGGTTCTAGATGTATTCATTGTTCTTGGGGTGCCATTGCTTCTATGTCTTGTCAGTGAACAAAGCTAGTAATTGTCTGTGTATATGTTTTAAATAGTCAACTCATTTATAGTTATATATTATTTTGATATTTGATGTGATTAATAAGTATGATTTTTATCTTTTATTATGTTCATTGTGAAGCTTCATGAGTATTTCCAGAAGACAATGGGTACTTGGTAAACTGATACCATTGTAATGATACTCATATTTTACATGTAGTTTCAGATTTCTAATGTATTTAGGGTCATTTTTTATAGTCTTTGGATTATATTATAGCATTTTTGTTATATATCAAAATAATTCATTTTTCTTCTTGAAAATATCTCTTCTTAAATGTTATTCTTTGCTTCTAGTTCCTTTTCAATTATAGCTAATGGGTATGTTAGCACTGACACTAGGAGTATAATATGTGTTTTAAAATTAATATTCTAATTTATTGCATTCTTGATAAAGATGTTTTCAAATCAATTGGAGCTTGATATGACATAATTAATTTGCAGTTTTCTTTGTAAATGTGTTTATAATGGCATTCTGGTAATTTGAAGAGCTTTCTTACTTTCCTTCTCAGCTCTCCCTGGCAATTCAGCAGATGATCTGGCAGCACCAGAACTCACCTGAGGGCAAGGCTAGTGACGATACAGGCATCTTGAGACAGAGATTAGACCTGATTGCGCTAATTTCCCCACTATGCTAGAAGATGACCCCATCAATTACTGATGGATGTATGGAGCAGAGCCTAGTGTGTGCATGAAAGACTTCAATGTTCTGGCTCTTGAACCACTAGTTATCTGTGAAAGCCTGAGTCTGCCCGTCTTTTGTGCATATCCTGGGCTTGGCTCCATTATAAAGCTCTCTTAATAAGTGTAGAGAATGGGGATTCAGGCTTAATGCTTAGTTAAATAAAAAATAAAATAGTTTTTATGTGATATGTGCGTATTTCAGATTACTTGGTTTTCTTTTGAGCAGTTCAAAAATATTTTGAATGCACTAATTGAACTTATTAGAAGAACTTTTTTTCAACTAATAAATACATATGTTTAAAAAAGCTAATAGAGGTTATAGTGAGATTCAGTATCCCTCTCCATTCACTGAGACAGTTTTACCTCTGATTTTAATTCTTCAGGAAGTTACCTCTGTATATCTAAATAGCATGTTTGCAATAATATATTTATTCATATACTACTTAGTACCTAAGGATTTAGCTAATGTACACAATTTCCTGCAGATACCACAGTATCTCACAGTACCATAGTGGTATTACTGCTCTTATTTCTCCACAGGTCACACTTGCTCTTCCTGGTTTTGTTACCCACGCATCATATCTTTTGACCCCAACCCATTTGGAGATGAATAAGACATGGCTGAGATGTACCTGTCCTTTCTTCAGTCTTTCCTCTTCCAATTCTAATACTCATCTTTAATAGTTTTATTTTTACTTTTGCTTTGTGAGGGTTGATTATGTTTACATTCTCACCTGCAGTCTCAGTTTTATCTGTAGGTTGCTTCTAAAAGTTGAAAACCATAACTCACTACAGAGCCACTTAGTGGACTGTGATTACACTTTCTTATCTCTACTTCCAGGACCAACTCATCTAATACTCGGAGGAAAAGTTTTCTGGTGTTTGTATGTATGTATACATTTATATGTACACATATACGTGTATATGTGTGTGTATATGTAGATATAAAAAATATAATTTAAAAATTGATTTGGGTGATTTATTTTCCCTTGAGGTTCCTGATTGTTTTCTCTTATATTGTGGGTCCATATCATGTCTCATGTCTTAAGTTTTTCTAAGCTCTTAATCATCTTTTCTCTTCTGTTAGAACTTCTTTTCCTAGTCATAATTCTCAAAATGATTGTACTGGTACCTAGTAACAAGTGCATGAGAGATAAATATCACAAGTTCTTGCATATTTGAAAGTATCTTTAAATTGCACTGGATTGATAGTGTGGTTAGTTACCATATGTTTGGTGAAAATTATTCCTCCCAAGAATTTTGCTTCACTCTATTCTAGCATCCAGTGCTATTGATGAGAAGTTGAATTTTCATCTCTTTTTACTTCTGTATGGCTGATGTTTTCTTTCATTATCATCTCTTTATCCTCAATGTTTTAGAATTTTTTTTTATTATGTATCTTTTTTTCCATTTTTCTTGATATTTATTAAGCTCCATAATTTGAAGATTTGGATCTTCTGTATATTTTTTGGCTCTGTCAAATCTTTTCATATTTATTTCTTTTAAGATGAATTTTCCTTTTGTTGTGTTGTATTTTATCTTTCCAGAAATCGTAAGTCCCTTATTAGGCCTCGTGATTTTATTTTCTCTATTTCCTTTTGTATTTCCATATCAGACCTTTTTGTACCATTTTCTATGATATTAAATCTTTTGTTCATAAGCTAAATTAGCTTCTTCAATCTTGGTAGGCTAAATAATTTTTACCATGATTTATAAACAGGAAAAATAGAACAGATTCTACACTTTATTAGATAGATTTAGTTATATGTTTGTGTCTCTTATTATGACTTTCTTTGTTATCTGTATTTTCTAAGTCTGTGTTTATATTAATAGGAACTAGAAAATGAATTTTTAATTTATTGAAGGGAAAATATGATTGAACTAGGTTCTTTATGACTGTGACAATTTTACATATTTAGAGAATAATTACAGAAGTTCTAATATCATATTTACATGTATAACTTCTCACTTCTAAAATACTTTAAAACTAAAGAAGTGTTGGATTTTAGAAGACAGTGGGTTTGTAACTCTTGTCTTCCTAACAGATGGTGTAGCCATCAGCCTCAGTAGGCCTTGAACAGAATAAAGAATCAGCAGATTTAAGAGCTCTCAGAGAGCTGTAAATGCTCGTTTTTTTCTGTTTTCAAGATTTATACAGCTCACATTCTCTTCTCTATCTTCATTAAACTTTTGCAAATTTGGGGTTGTGGTAACTGATAGAGGAAGCATTCATGTAGACCTAATTTTGCAAAAGTAAGAAAAATTGGGTACTTTTATATAATCTGTATTGCAAAATATTTTTAAGTGGTTCTGTGTATCATTATAAAATATATTTTGAAAAATAGTTTTTGTACAACTTTGATTAATCACTTTTGATTTATTGAACTTTTTAAATGGAGTGAAGCTAGTGAACTTAGTTAAACTACAATTCTTGTCTTGTTAATTCCTTCCCTGTGTTATTACAACGAGGGCTCTAATTTGTGATGTTAAGCAGTTCATTGCAGATCTCTTGGGTGTTTGGCATGTTTTATACATTTTAAGTATGTTATAACTTGCCTAAAAGATAGAATTTCTTAAAACTGTGAATGTTAAGATTGACTCTGTGATTTTGGGTGAATACTTCATTCTATAGAATAAAACAAGGCAATGCATTAAAGGGCGCCAGTACCTGTAACATATACCTTGGTTAATACACAGGAGCCACATAACCCCATTCTCTTTGTATTTCTCTCTCTTTTACCTGATTCTTCTAGACCTCTACATTTAAAATAACAACAGTGACCACCATGTGCTGGCTGTTCTTTACAATAGTCTTATTTCTGATATAAATTGCTCTGTTTAGGAAGAGTAAGCTCACAGTGTTGGTAGATTTATTACAACACAGCAATAACAACTTCCTAGTCATAAAAGACATTGAATATTGAAGTAAGAAGTTTAATTTATAATGATGTATATAAATGTCCTTAAAAAGAAGTGTGAATAGAAATAACCTTGTTAGTGTAATTATGCCTTTAACTTGTGAATTCCTTTACCTTCCTGAAGAGTAAGTTAAAATATCCATCTTCTCTTGGTGATGGGGAGGGTGAGAGAAGAGACACACACACATCTTATGGTTAGAGGTCAACTTGGAATATGTTTTGAACATATCTTTCCTGTTGGCTCTTAGATTTCTTTGCTGTCTTTTACTTTGCTCTCTCTTATGGCCTGTTTTAAAATCTTAACTTTATTATAATTTCCCAGAAAACAGAAATACTTATAAACTGATGATAGGATTATTTGCAAACTTGAAACTTATCCTCATTGGTTGCTTTTTGCTATTAGATATTCCAGGAAAAGTAGTAAGTGACAGTGCAAAAAATTGTTTGGGAAAAATGCAAGGAGAAAAATTGTGTAATAGCAGATTCTTTTCAGCCTCCTGGTGGCAGTTCGTGTGTGTGTGTGTGTGTGTGTGTGTATGTGTATGTACATGTGTGTTTTTTTTCCTTGTCAGGATTAATTCAGTGGGAAGTAATGTGGCAGGTTTTGCCATATGGATATTGATGGACCTTTGTATTTTACCTGGCTTAGTGATAGGTATAAAAAATAATTCTGAACATAATATATGAACTACTTTATTTCATATATTTTAACACCTATTATTTTACTATTATATGTAGGTTGAAAAATACTGCTTTTGTTGTGTTTTTGGCTCAAGTATATGATTTCTTGGTTAAAGCTGATCATTCCATAGAAACATTTTAAATGAAATGGCCCCTCGAGAGAGAGATCAGCTTTGTCCCTTCACGGGAGTGTTTAGGTAGCAAAGACCTAGAGTATTATGGAAGAATTTGTCCTAGGTCAGGCTGCTATAGTTATAAAAACTCTGTTTTGTAAGGACAAAAACAGAGTGGAAGGAGATGGGAGTATCTGGGACCCATTCGTTTTCTCAAGAGGAGACAATGGATCTTTTTAATGAAATTGTTGGATAAATCAGTGTCTCCTTCTTCTTTCCTTCTTTTCCTACAGGGGCCCTGTGTTCATGATGAGGACTCTGGCGTATCGCTCATTGGAAAACCTGCCCTTCAGGCTCTTTTATATCATTGCCATTTTTATGAACATTTGAATCAGATGGTAAAACATTGTTACCTAGGACGGTGTATGTTTGATTTGAATTTTTCTGCTTTTGATAGAAATTTAGAAGGCAGTGATTTAAATGGTAAGTACAATACCTTTATATTTTTATTTTTGTAATATGTAACTTTTAAAAACTTAAAAATACATATATTTGTTTTCAAAATTTGAAAAGTGAAAGTATACGGGGAAAACATTCATTTCCAGTTCCACCGCCCGGAGAGGTGTTTTCTTCCGGTCTTTTCTCTCTGTCTAGCCTTTGTTTGTTTTATGTGATTATGTTTATATCTTATGTACATTTTTGTATTTCCTTCTTTCACTGAATATTCTGCAAGCATTTTTCTGTATTATAAATTCTTCATGGAAATTATTTTTGACATCTTATTAATATTTTATAAGTTATGTTATGCCCATCAGTACAGTTTTATAGTTTCTTTCTCTATTAATGTCTTAAACTTTTTTGGAACTTTCACTTCTAGACAATGTACAGTTTTTTCATCCTTCTTATGAATGAGACTTTTTCCCACTACATGTTCTAATTCATTTTGCTCATGTATCAAAAAGTTATTTATTTTAGCATGTTACTTATTTGTCACAATAGTTTCCTGAAACCTTTTTATTCCTTTTGTTTGTAGGTTCTCATAGATTTGCCAAGTATAAGATCTAAGCACATAAAAATAATTATATCTCATAATAAATAGTAATTTAATAATATAAATAGCTTTTATTTTTAAATTCATTTTGATAATAGTTTTTTAGAATCTTGCCATAGTTTCAAACTTACAGAAAACCTTCAGGAATAGTACAAAAAATTTCTCAAATCTTAACATTTTACTGTATTTACATCCTACCACGTGTGTGTGTGTGTGTATAAATAAACAGATATGTATGATCTATATATATTCCTTCTGAGCCATTTAAGAGTAAGTTGAAGACATGAAGTTCCTTTATCCCCAAATTGTTAAGTGTGAATTTATGGTTCACTTTTCTGTTTAGTTCTTGGAGGAATCAAGAAAATGAGATTTGATGAAGTTTTGAACATTTTAAATATCCCTATTAGAACAGTGACTCACTTAATTGTTTAGATTTCTCTGAATCAGTTACTCAGAGCATGGCCCTTAAACTAACAGCATTGGCCTCTTCTGTGAACTTGTTAGAAGTGCACGCTCAGGGCTTCCACTCTGAGCTGGGGTATTGGAGCCTCTGGGACTGAGGCTGAAGCAGCTGCCTTAGCAAGCTCTCAGTGATTCTTATGTACATTAAAAAACCTCTTTCCTTAGATTTGGTTTTGTTTTTTTTTAATAATGGTCTATCTCAGAAGCCAGATCCATATAAGTTTTTTCTTTCTTTAGTTTTGAATTGGTGTCCTGTAATGAGTACTCTTTTAGTTAATTGTTACAGTTCCCAGGAGAGTGTCCGTGTTAACAGTTTTCTCGTTGTTGCAGGTTTAGATGACTCATTCAAGTTTTGGAGGGCCCCATCTAGGATATGTCAGGATCGAGATCCAAGTTCTCTCTCCACCTCAGAAACAACGGTACTTGCAAAGAATGCATACGTCCTTCATTTTGAATCTCTGAAAAAATTTGAATTTGCGTAGTGGGAGAGAGAATACAAAGTGTAAGGTTATAACAGCTGTGATTTATTCGAAGTGCTGTCTGCAGAATTTTGCTAAATTATTGTATTCAACCTGCACACCAGCCGTACATCATAGATACTTATCTTGCTTTTCTGTGTGCTCAAGCCACTCTGAAGTAAAGAAACTCTGTGATCATTAGTGCTATAGGGAGCAGAACTGGAGTTTGAACCAGGGTGTGCCTTGCTCCAGTATAGCTACACTGAGTATCCCTTTAGTTGAGAATTTTCAACCTTTCTTTCCTACCTTTTTTGATAGTACAAAAGTGTGAAAATGTGTTTTATCATTAGTATTAGAAGAGAACAAATCCCACATGATTAAAAATGGTTGATTACCCTGAAATTGTGCCTAAGGGCAGGGCAATATGAAGAACATTCAAATGATTCTAGTGTGGTGCTGACAACTTTAAACACACTTCTAAATACTTGCATCACATAGAAGTTTATCTGGAATACCTGACATTTATATATGCCTGTCTGCATGCCTTCTTCCTTCCCCTTTCATTCATGCATTAGTTGCTTTTTTTGCAGACAAGTTTGAAACACTGGGTATTTATAAGGAATGATTGATACTAGGTTTCAGTTATTTACAAATGTACAGAATCATTTATTCTCAACTGGGAAACATTACCTTTAATTTTAAAGTGTTTTTTGGAATAATTACTGTGTTATACAACATATCAGCAAGGCAAAGCTTTGATGCACCTGTTTCCAGGAACAAAAATAATATGAGAATAATAATTATTATACAGACATTATAATGTAAAGATTATGTTTAATCTATCTCCTAGTTTCTCAAAAGACTGATACTTTTTGCTACAGTTTTAAGTCTTTTTTCCCCTAGATTCAAGAGAAGTATTTGTGTTTAGTGCTACATTGGACCTTCATATGGAAAAGTAAGATAATTACCCGAGTTCCACTAGATGTCATGCTTTCCTTTCCAAGGTGGAGATAGTGTGTACCTTTGTCTCAACAAGAGCAATAATATGATAAATGCCAGAGTGAATTTTATTAATTGGTTATTTAGTTCATAGGAGGACAGCATGAATGTGTGCTTAAAAGTAAATTTTGTTTGGTTAGCCTATTTGTCAAAAGGGCTATAGACTAGCCTTGAAATTTTGATACCTACTTCAGTTTTTTGCTTCTAGTAGGTACTCAGTAAACAATAATTGCTGTAATTAACTTTGAGTTTTCTTAGCTGTTTTGTGGTTAGCACTCAATTTGTATTTATCCTATACAAGAAAACCTAAATACAAAAAGCAAAAGCATATCAACCTTTTGAATTTCTCTATTTTATAATAACACGTAAATCTTACAGGTTAGAATACTAGATTCTCTGAGAAAATTTGGAAATATGTTATTTATTGTCATTGTTAAAGAAAGAAGCACCCCAATTAAAGTTAAGGTCTTTAACTTGTTTGTGTTTGGATGTAACACAGACTTTTAGAAATATATACCAATGGAATCTTTTGTTGTTTTTTTTTTTTTAAGAATTTTGTAATATGTGTAAAATTTATTTCTTATTATTTTCCTTAAAGACTATTATATTCTGTTAGAATTTTTACAGAGTCTACTTTTTACTTTCTTTTTTGGGGGATTTCAAACAGAATTTTTAGAGTGGGTGAGTTTTATTTACAAAAATAGTCTTAGTACCCTATTTCTACTAGTTGTTATATTTTCTTTACCATGCCCAAGATGATGTGTATCTTTGTCCCAACAGGAGAAAAATCTGGAGAGTGTTTTCATTATGACATTATTACTTTAAACCAAAGCTGTCAGTACTTAGACCAAGTCGTACTTTCTTATGTATAAGAAAATGTTGAAGTTACAAATTGAGGTGTGAGTTGAGTGGATGTAAATCTTATTAATCAGCGTATCTACTTATTTATATCTTTGTTTTGTGTATCTCAGAATTGAGAAAAAAAATGCAATATTTTATTGGTTGGTTGACTGGTTTTTCCATTTTGTCTTTCCAAGGAAAGCATCATCTTTTGATTTGGGTCGTGTCATCCAGCATGCTGCTTCTGGGTCACTATCCATTTTGTGCTGTTAATGCCAAGTTAGGGACTTCCGTGCTGTTACCTAACGTATATTAGTTCAGTTGTTTGGCAAGCTTTGTAAGGATTGTTGGGTCCTGTATGTTTTATCAACTGCAGGTAGAGTAAGCAGAGTGTCATTGTTAGCTTGGGGGCATCGCCCTTGTAAATGCTTCCTCAGGAGTGGCCTCTATCGAACTCGGTGTTCTCTTCCTCTGGGGTAGGAGGATTCAGCCATTAGGTGGTGTTTTTCTTCTTGAAATCACATTTATATCCAAGATGGATAGCTGTTTGTGCCTCTGACACACCTGCGTGCAGCAACAGCTTTATGACCAAAATTTGGTCTTTTCTGTTGTTCCTAAGCAGAACTGTGTCTGTATTTTTTTTTTTAACTTATCAATTGTCAAAATAAAATATGTGGGAAATGTAATTTCTTTTTGAGCCTTTCTTTGTGAAATATGTGATACTTTCAAACTTTTTCTGGAGCACAGATTTAAAGAAAACTGATTTTAGTTTTTCTAAACATTTAAAGAGAATTTTTACACTTCATAGTCTTAAAAAAACTGAAAAGCATTGCCACTATTTTGCAAAAGAGGAAATTAGGGCATGGAAATTAGGGCACTCCATGGAGTGGATGCTTGTTCAAGTTCCTAGCATGGTAACTGGTAGACCATTCTTTTGAGTCCAGAAGTATGTTTGCTTCCTCCTTCACTCTAAGGCCAGATGTGATTGATCCCATAAAAGATGGTCTAGTCAAGGGACAGTGAGGTTTCTTTAGAAGGAATGATGAAATGAAAAGTGATTTTGTGTAGAACGTGGCAACTGAAATGGGCTTTCAAATATTATCGCCTTCTCCTTTATGTGCATACAGACATTTGCAAGGGGCTGAAAAGATTCAGATATTCTTTAGGATTCAGTGACCACTTAACAAATGACGAAAGTCTACTTGAGAACATAAAGCATACTTAAATATGTATGCTTTAGAAAGTAACTAAATGTGAAGTTGTGTGTACTGAAGGCATTAACATCCAGAAAATGCAAGAGGTTGTTTGGAGTAGAATGTAGGGTGGAAAGCTAAAGTTTGAGGACCTGTCTAATCAGATAGGAGTTAGTTAAGAAAGCTGAATCGATTTTTGGGTTTGAAGAGGTAAGATATAATAGCCATAAAGATAAAGACATAACGATATTTCAGCAGCATGGAATGGCATGAAACATGATAACTGATATGACAGAAATAACCTATTGACACTCATTTGGTGGTAGTTAAAATTGTTTTATAGAAGGAAGAGTAGACAGAGAACAGTTTAAGCAGGGATGGATCCAAAAGACTTTCTAAAAGAAAAATAGTTTTGACATAGGCATCACTGTTAGAACATATAAATACCTGCAGCATGGTGACTCCAGGAAAACCTGAGGAGGTGGTAGTTTGTGTGATGGTGGAGAGAGAAAGAAAATGTTATACTCTGTTTAAATAAATTTTAGCTACGTGTGGATTATCCAGAGTCTTAACAACCTTGTATATTTAGTTAGGAGGAAAATACAAATGAGACAAGCTCTTGGAAATTTGTGCACTTAGGTTACACACCGGACGGCACAGGGACTGTGACTATGTTGTGATGATAATCTGTCTCTTTAAGTGGTCCTTCAGTTAGTCATGCAAGAATCGTCTATCTTCTGCTCATTCCTTCAGAGGAACTTTCTGAGCTTTCTTTTTTTTAAGTATATTGTACATAATCCATTTGAATTGTGAATCTATTAGTTGAAATAATTTAAGCTTCTTGTTATAATTTGGTTAGAATTAATTATTACAAATTAAGAAGCATGCCAAAGCTTTCCTGCTCTTGGGCATATAGAGAAAGGTATTATTTATTAAAATGAACACATGGAACTTAGAATCTCTTAGAAACCCTCCATATCTTGTATTTTTCCAAATTTTCAAAACGTGGCTAGACTTGCACTTTATTTTTTTTCACACTACAATCCTTATTTTCTCCCTTAGTACCTTTTTAAAAACAATTAAATAAACTGTTTTGGCACCAGTACTGCTTTTGAGGGAAGATGATGAAACTATTATAAGATCATTTTGACAAATACTATATTCAAGTTCTGAATTAACTTTCAGAAAGTGTTAAAGTGTCCAGTGAAATCACTTGTTTCTGTAAGGCAGATACAAAGAAAATCACTTTTGTACATTGATGCATTTTTGCTTATATGACAGAAATTGTTTTTTACACTGCAATTCTACTTGGATATGGCAAATGACTTTGCTATTTTCAGTGATTTCAAAGGGACTTTCTTAATTTTAGCTGCTTATTTTACACTGAAGCATAATTTAGAAACCTTCTTTAGTTACCAAATCTGCTTACAAACACTGAAGACAATTTTTTTTTGGTTTTTATAAGCAAGATTTGAGTTCATTTTATTTTTTATTTTCCCCTAGTTTTGAGCTAAAATGACAAATAAAATTGTATATATTTGAGATATACAGTGAGATTATTTGATATATGTATATGTGATGAAATGATTACCACAGTCAAATTAGTTAACACATCTGTCACCTTAGAGTTAACACTTTTTTTTTGTGGCGAGAACACTTACGATCTACTCTCTTAAGAAATTTCAAGTAGACTGTGCAGTATTATTAACCATATTCACCGTGCTACACATTAGATCCCCAGAACATACTCACCTTATCTGAAAGTTTGTACTGTTTGACCAGACATCTCCCCTTTTCCCCAGCTCCTATCCCCTAGCAACATCCATGACATGAATCTGAGTCTGTTTGACGACACTACCTTAAAGTAGCATCAACCAGCTCTAAAAGGCTTGGGTTGTCTTTTGTAATATCTGTAAAGTGATAAGGCTAGAAATATATTCAAATTCAGGGTTCTTTTTTTCTTATTGAGGGATTATACATTGAAGATCTCAGGATATGTCATGTGGCAGATGTGAAAGCGAGGGAAAAGTCTAGATTGTGATTTTGCCCTTAGCCCATTTTAATGAATTGAGCGAGTGATAGATACAAGAATTAGACTCTCGCCGTTGTAAGAGGACAACCCTAGTTATCCTACTTCCTGTGAGGTAGAGAGCAGCAAGAAGCTTGACAGGAAGGGATGACTTAAGCAGACTCAGTTTGCTCTTAAACTAAGCCAGTTCCTCTTCCTTCACTGGGATGGGGCAGGTGAAGTTAGTCTAGCTGAAGTTCCACGGGGACACGGGGGATCAGGGAGAAAGAAGCAAGCCTCTCCTCTCAAAGAAGTCTGGCCAGCTTTCTGAAGAGGTACATCTGAGGACTTGCTCTGATTTTAATGCATTTATGCTGTCATGAATGCAGTCCTGGACTGAGAATCCTAATCAGTCTCAACTCGGACAAATCCATTAACTTGTGGTCTTTTCTCTAAAGGAGGACGTGGAGTAGATCAGGGTTTTTCTACCTATAGCTTCATAGGCTCATACTGCACCTTCCAGTAGCTAATACTTGAATGCCGAAATTGTCTAGTTATTACCTGGATTTTAAGGTGAAAAGTAACATATTTATGTATCGATGTACTTTATCAAATGTAACCAAATACTATCTATTGGAGATTATTTCTAATCAAGGATTTGAGCATAGAACTGGGACAATTTGCTTTAATACTTTTTTGCTTTTACGTACTAAAATGACAATGTTAATTTAGCAAACTTAAAAAATAGAGGCTAGTACACATATAAATCATCTATAATCAATTTTAAAGCACCATATAAAGCAATCATTGTGTTTCCCCAACTACATGGGGTAAGTTATAATGCAACTATAAGGTACTTTCTAAAAGCATCTTTTCTAAGCTTGTGTATCCCTTCTGTGGACTATACTAAGGAAAGTCGCATCTTTATTCATGCCTGACCTTTGTCATGAATCACAACTTTGCTTTCTTCTAATGAGCCACGTATTTAGTGGGACCTTATAAGCTTCCTTTTCCCACACTGATCGTTGAAACTGCAAACCAGGTACCTACTTCTATTTATATCATTAATAAGGCCTTCTTGAGTCTTTATCAATTGAAAGAATGTTCAGTGAAATGATGAATGATTTCAGCATCATTATCCCCTTAACTTTTCTTATACAACCAAAAGAGTTGTGGCAGAAACCAGATATATTAGTTTGTACATAGTTTGTGTTAGCAGTCTTGGCATAGGATTATTTTCTTCACAGAACTGTAAATGTCTTGATATCTGTTGACAGGAACATTTTTTCACATACCTCTCATTGCCAATTGTAGGCAAATATAATTTTAAAAGCAAACAAGCTTTAGGTTATTTTTACCTAGTATCTGGATCTAATATTGTATAAAATAAGGCATTTAATGTTTGTTTATGATTGACTTATTTAGACTGAACTTTTTTCCAGAGTTACTTTTTAGATTACTTTATGTGCTTAGCTTACATTTTTTAGCTGCAACTTTCTCATTTATTCCTTGGCATCATGACTGTTATACTTACTTAATATGATGAAAGATGGTTAAGGGCTCAAGTTAAAAGGGGAATTTAAAAAACTGTATATTCCATTTTTAGTAATTTCTTCAAATTTATATTCTCTTTACTATTAGAAACTGCAAATGAAAATAACCTTAGTTTTTGCTTTCATTTCATCATGGTAACTCTAAGGTACTCTAAGTGTTAAGATATACACAATCAGTGTACAAATACTGTGAGCTATATAGGATCTGAGTCTGGAATGATGGTTTATAACTTCTATGGATAGCTAATGTTGTGTTGCATGCATTGATATGGAGGCTACTCAGGTATGGGCACTTCATAATATTTCACAGAAGAGAAATTGATGGTAAGGAAAAGAGTTATCTGACCTCACTACGTAAGTGTTTTTCATCTAAGAGGTGCCAAACACATCACTTTGTGCTTTTTCAGTCTTAGAAGGTCGGTCTGCTCGTTATAAACCTGTAGGTGAAATTGTACTTGCTTTCCACAGATTTTGTTATGTTTAATGTTGTATTCTGAAGCAATCTCAGCATATTAGCACAATTTTTTAGTGTTCTTCCTTGATATGAGATGAAGTAGAGAAAAATCTTTTAATACTTCTAATTTTTTAGGCACTATTAAAATTTATGTGTGCCATTTGGAACATTAAAAATATCTTTATTGTGAATCAAGAAATGCAAAATATCACAATGAATTATAGTTAAGGTGGTATATTTTAGCCTTTCTAACATTTGGGCAATGAGGGAATTGGCCTTATGGGAACCTTAAACTCCTAAATGGGCCTCAAGTCAATACTTTGCTTCTTTGAGTTACTGATTTATGTAAATGATAACAATTCCTTTAAGAAGAAGTGGAAATGCCATTTAAAAAAACTGCTGTAACTCCCAAGATATGGAATATTTTCTAGTTATCCTGACTAGTATAATTTTGTTATCAACCTCCTTGTTTAAGGATATCTTGTGTGTATGTTGCCTGTGTTTCATTTTCCATGCTGTAACATTAATAAGTAAAATAATTTACTGATTCATAGGTGGCACCTTCGTTGGAGAGTACTGAATTTCAGCCACTTGTGCAGTCAACAACACTTGTGCCTGAAGCTTCCCATAACCAGTTAGTGGCTCAAGGTATCTTTTCAGCAAAGACATTCTACCTTCAAAAAGAAAAATGACAACTTGGTCCAGACAGATATTTTGAAAGTAAATGTCTGAAGAACAAAATTTTAATGAAATAAGTTATAGACCGTTACGAAATACATTTAGAACCAATATATCAGAAATTAATCAAACAAATGCTCTTAACTAATAAATGGAATTTGACTATCAAATAAATAGCCCATTTCACATATGGCTCCTTATTAGGTTCTTATAGGTATTTGACATTTGAATTTGGGAACTGATGGGTATAACTTAACTTTATTTTTTCCCTTCTTTTGAGAAAACACTTTTACTACAAGTAATCCACTTGAAAGTAAAGAGATTCTGGTCTTAAGTATTTTCTAAGGCTGTGCTTCCATTTAAAGGCACATAAAATGTATTGAGTCTTTATTTTATTAGAAATGTGCAATACACAATTTGGGACTTATTTTTATTAATGGCAATATATAAATTTTGCTCCTTGTACTGGGAACTGCTTCCAACCCTGCTGTGCTTCAAATTTGCAACTTTGCTTTTTTTAAAAAAAAATTCTAGAGAGTATATAAGCCTTATTCAATAGCATTAAAATGCCTGACTTGAAAGGACTATACTACCTAAAAAGAAAGTAATTTTAAACACTGGCATACATATAAGTATATGCAGAAAGAATGCTTTCTAAAACATTTGGAAAAACTTGCTGAATTAAAACTTTGAACTTTCCTTACAATATTTCTTCCAATAATTTCCTAAACAGTGTTCCATTTTGGTTTTTAGTAATTCACGTTCACTATATATAAAATTATTTAACTGTAGAAAATACTCATTTGATCTTCTTAAGAACAAAAGGAGCAAACCCAGTTTATTTAAATGGCTAAGGACATAGGGCATGAAATGAAATTTGATCATGAATTTCATGAACATTTATCTCTAAAAGCATGTTGCCTTATTAATAACAGCTTTATTGAGATATAATTCACATACCATATAATTCACTTGTTAAAAGTGTATAGTTTATTGGTTTTAAGTATATTCAGAGTTGTGCAACTGTCACCATGATCAATTTTAGGACATTTCCATTATCCCACAAAAAAACCCTATACCTGTTATCAGTCACTCCCAGTCTCCCCCATTCTTGGCACTCTACGGAATCACTAATCTACTTTCCTTCTTTATAGATTTGCCCGTTTTGGACATTTTGTATAAATGGAATCATATAACATGTGGTCTTGTGTGACTGGCTTCTTTCACTTAGTGTGCTGTTTTCAAGGTTCATCCATGTTCTAGCATGTTTCAGAACTTCATTTATTTATTGACGAATAATGTTCCATTGTATGTATATATTACATTTTCCCATTCATCATGTGATATAGGCATTTGTGTGGACATACAGGCTTTCTGTTTTTTGTTTGGATTACCCTTGATTTTAAATTTATTTTATTATTTTTATTTTTATTTTTATTTTTTTAGGCAGTCTCACTCTCTTGCCTAGGCTGGAGTGCAGTGGTGTGATCTTGGCTCACTGCAGCCTCTGCCTCCTGGGTTCAAGTGATTCTTCTGCCTCAGCCTCCTGAGTAGCTGGGATTACAGAGGTGCAGTGCCACACCTGGCTAATTTTTGTATTTTTTGTAGAGCCTGGGTTTCACCATGTTGCCCGGGCTGCTCTCGAACCCCTGACCTCAGGTGATCTACCTGCCTTAGCCTCCCAAAGTTCTGGAATTACAGACTTAGCCACCATGCCCGTCCACAAATAGTATGCTTTAAATGTATATTTATGCAGTTTCACTGTTTGCCAATCATTTCAGCACATATATATGACCAAAAAAAAAAAAAAACAAAGAAAAAGAAAAGAAAGCATATAGAAGAAAGAATACCCACAGGAAGGGGAGGCGTGAACAGAGGATTAATCCTCACAATTTTGTGGTGATATATGACACTGTCAAGTATATTTCTTTTTTTTCAAAACCTGGAAATAAGATATCAGGGCATCAAATGTCCTCCTTAGTTTTACAAAATAAATTAGCAAGAAAATTGAAAAAAGATATATCAATTTATATTCTGAATTAGCTGTCTTTATGGAAAAATTCAAAAAAGATTTCTATATGCTTGCTCTGAAAGTGCTGAAGATATGTAATACATATTTTATGAATACTGAAAGATTTCCCTTGAAATCATTTGGACAATTTTCATTAGAATTATCTCAATTGAATTTTTTCCACTTTTATTTCCAAAGATTTATTATTATTTTTTAAGAGACAGGGTCTAGCTCTGTCACCCAGGCTGCAGTGCAGTGGCATGGTCATAGCTCATTGTAGTCTCGAATGCCTGGACTCAAGTAATCCTCCTGCCTCAGCTTCCCAAATGGCTGGGATTACAGGCGTAATATTTGAGGGGAAAAGAACACAAACCTGCATGTAAAAGTGAGCAGAAAACATGAAAAGATAATTCACAAAGGACCTAAAAGTAGCCTTTATCTTTGGATAAATATTATACAAATTAATACCACCCGAAGATACTTTTTTATTTATTAAATTGCCAACAATTAAGTATTGGCAGTACATTCTGTTGGCGAGGCTGTGGAAAATGAGCACTTTCATACATTGTTAGAGAAAATGCAAATTAGTATAATTTTGGAAGGGAATTTGGCAATAGATAACAGAACTATGTATTTACCTTTGATTAAACAATTCCACTTCTAGGAATTCTCTTTTATTTATCTCCAGCAATATAAAAATATATATGCACTTGAGAATTTAGCAAGCATTGTTTGTAATTATAAAACACAGAAACAACACAAATGCCTGTAAGTAGAAGGATAGTTTTTAATAAATGTATAACAATATACAGATAATGATAAACATATAATAAAATTATTTATAAATTTATTTTTAAAATAACAATGGAGAACTACAGCTATTAGAAAGAGGGGGCTGGGCACAGCAGCTCACACCTATAATCCTAGAACTTTGGGAGGCTGAGGTGGGAGGGTCACTTTGGGCCATGAGTTTGAGACCAGCCTGGCCAATATAGTGAGACCATATCTCTACAAAATATAAAATAAATTAGCCGGGCATGGTGGTACACACTGTGGTCTCAGCTAGTCAGGAGGCTGAGGTGGGAGGATCACTTGAGCCCAGGCTTTGAGGCTTCAGTGAGTCATGATTGCACCACTAGACTCTAGCCTGGGCAACACAGTGAGACCCTTTCTCAAAAAAAAAAAAAAAAAAAGGAAGGGAGGATATCTTCAAACAGATATGGAACAAATTTTAGGAAATATTGTCAAGTGAAGAAAGAAGCACAATGATAAAAGAGTATGTATAGTTTATGATATTTACAGTTTTCTACTTTTGCATATGAAAGAAGGGGAAATTTAAAATACATGTATCTATTTGTATAGAAAGAAAACAGGAAGGCACCGCTGGAAATGAATGAGATTAATTATGAGAATGGATGGGAGTTAGGTAGGAAATAAGAGAGAATGGGAACAGTGTAGAAGAGATTGAGGGGTGGGGTAGTGACCCTTCTTTGCATGTATTTTCTTGTATAGGTTGACTTTTATAACCACGTATGTTTTACTTGCTGAAAAGAAAAATAAAATCAACAAAAATGGGAAACGATAACATGGAATGCAAACAAATTAATCCAGTTACATTTCACATGAATAGCGTTGAAGTGAGAGAGGAAGTAACCCCAGTAACTCTCAGACATATTCTTAGGACTTTAGTTCTCAGACTAATGGCAAAAAGAACTGTAACCAAGCATTGAACTCTAGTTACTAGTTTTATTTTTTGCAGTATTATTAGTTAGAAATTCCGAAACTGCTTAATGTGTTTGTAAGGCAAGGCAAATAAATAAATGTATTGTATGTAGATAATGAAAGCCAGATTTTTTACTTTCACATAAGGGAAATTACAAATATGGAAGGAGGAAGGTGTTTAATGTTGGATTATATTTGGAGTATTGGATTATATTTGGAGCTTTCAGTATGAATCAATTATTTTGTTTTTTAAGAGATGGGGTCTCGCTCTGCCATCCAGGCTGGAGTGCAGTGCTGTGATCATAGTTCACTGCAGTTGCGACCTCCTGGGCTGAAGCGATCCTCCCACCTCATCCCCTGAGTAGCCAGGATTAAAGGAATGTGCCACCATGCCTGGTTAATTTTTAAATCTTTTTGTAGAGAAAGGTTTCTCTGTGTTACTCAGGCTGATCTTGAACTCCTTGCCTGAAGTGATCCTCCTGCCCCAGCCTCACAAAATTCTGGAATTATAGGCAAATGATTTTTAATTCATAGAAAAAATATATGTTTATGTGCCCAGGGGTACGTATGTGCATGCATACATATATACACACACATTTTCTAGCTTAGAAACAATGACACGCCAAATAGCAATGTATACATTTAGTGCCCAAATCTTGTTTTCTAAACTCCGTTCTCCACTTTAGGGAATTGACACTTTGGAACAAATATCCAATTTTAGAGCTTGGGCTAGGAAAGAACAAGATGAACCTGGAACATCTTGCTGTGCCAGAAAGTAAGGGAAATGCTCAAAGGTTAATGGAGGTGTTAACTAATGTAGGTGCAGGTACCTTATTACTGTTCTAAAGTCTGAAAGTATTTTGGAGAAAAGGGAGCTCTCATACAGTGTTGTTGGGAACCACTGTGGAGAACAGAATGCAGGTTCCTCAAAAACTAAAAATAGAACCTACCCTCTCTGATCCAGCAATCCAGCTGCTGAGTATATATCCAAAAGAAAAAAAAAAAGCATATCGACGAGATAGCTGCACTCCCATGTTGATTGCAACACCATTCATAATAGCCAAGATAAGGAATTAGTCTAAGTTCCGTCAGCAAATGAATGGATAAAGAAAATGAACCATATATGTACACAATGAAATATTACTCAGACAGAGAAAAGAATGAAGTCCTGTCATTTGCAGCAACAAGGATGGAACTGGAGGCCATTGTGTTAAGTGAAATAAGCCAGGCACAGAAAGACAAATATTGCAGCTCATATTTGGGAACTAAAAGAAAAAGTTGAACTCATGAAGAAGATAGAGAGTAGAATGAGGGTTACCAGAGGCCAAACCGTGGAGAGCCAGGGATAAAGACGGGATGGTTAGTGGGTACAAAATACGGTTAGGAGGAATAAGAGCTAGTGTTCAGTAGCACAACAAGGTAACTATAGTTAACAGTAATTTGTTGTATATTTCAAAATAACTAAAGGAGTGGCGTTGGAATGTTCCCAACACAAAGAAATGATAAATGTTTGAGGTGATGGATGTCCCAGTTACCTTGATTTGAGCATTGTACATAGTATGCCTGTATCAAAATATCATCTGTACCCCATAAATATGTACAATGATTATATATCCATAATTAAAAATTAAAAAATAATAAAAATAGTAAGATTTTACTCCAAAAAACATCTAAAGATATTTGAATTTGGATACACTTCTGGCCCCTCGGGTTTCAGAAAAAGGATTGTAAATCATCTATTTGTTCCTCAGTGTCTGAATACTTGGGGCATGAAGTCATGTTCTACCCTTTCTGACTTGTCTCTTCTGCATATGACAATATTCGTGTGTACATATCTGCATCCACACATGGTGGAGGGTGGAGGTCAGGAGTAGCAGGGATAGCCTGACCCCTAGCCTTAAGGTTAAGATGGTCCAAGCAACTAAGGCAATTCCCTAACTGTCCATTATCATTTTCAGGAACTTTCCTATGATTATAAGAACTTTTGAGTATTGTACATAGCTGTAAGGTAAATAAAATACTAATTCTTATGTTTATTTTCAATAATAGGTCACCAGGAAAGTACATCACCACGGCCACCTCATGATTCATCTCTTCCTGCCCCCCTGCCCAAACTGTGTGTTTTTGTTACTCCATCTCTTCTTTCAGCAATGTGCAGCCTCTTGGACAACCTCTTGACGATTGCTCCCAGAGACACCGCAAAGGCTTTTCGACAAGCTCATCTCATAGAACTTCTCTGTAGGTAAGAGATTAAATACTCCTAGAGAGGCATGTTAGTAGAGATAAATTTACACAAGCTGTATTCATGACTTAATATAAGATTTCTTGTGACCTGGGAATACAGCTTTATTCTTTTTTAGGCTCATTGAACTCTAGGAGTTTGCTTTTGCCAGAATTGTCTTGATAGTTTTTATTTTACATCTATTAAAGCACTTGTATTAGTTTGTTATCTTGACTATTAAGGCCAAAGAAAAACTCCTGCTTTCTAAAATTCATGGATTCTAAACCTTATTTATCCTCCAGCACACTTAAGGAATATGGTGCTATCCACTATTCTTAATGGATGTGAGGGAGTTTGGGAATTTATCTTTTTAGTGGTCATATAAGAATAATGTCCCTGGGTTGAAAAATTATTGGTTAAATTCATTTGGAGTTATTTTGTTATGGGAAATTAAACTTTTCATCAGAAAGTATTCTGATAAAATTTAGGGAAATTAAATTCAAAGAAAAATTCTTTGAATTTTTATTACTCACTTATTTGATATTAATCAGTCTGTAACATATTTTTTCTGAATTTCTAATAAAGTATAGTAGAAAAGGACTAGATACTGAATTCAGGCTGACCTGAGGTCTAATTGTAGTTCATTCACTCAGTAGCTTGCAGCCTTGGGAAATTAATCTCTACTGTGTCATTAACACCTATTTAATGGGGTTAGTGTGAGAATTAAAAGTGATGGTATCTAGGATACCCCCTTATCTGCTAGTAAGTGTTACTTCTCTTTTCTTATGGTGTCCAGTTTATTCTAGCCAACCATACCCACCCCCTTTCGACCACATGTTTATTTGCATTTCTCTGTCTCTCTGTCTCTTTGCCTTGGAACATTCACCATCTGAAATGTTTTCCGTCTTTTTGCCAAATCATAGTGCCTTCTCTTTGTTTTGGGGATATTAAAAGAATTCTAAAAAATATAAACTCGAAAAGAAAGATTCCTTGTTTCATCTCATTCAATTGTAATTATTCCTTTAACATGTATGATATGCAATGAGTTTGTTCTGGCTTTGATATTTATTGGTCATATTTCTACTGTGCGTACTCAGATTGGAAAAGTAACTGCTAGCCAGTTGGCTTTCCTTCCTGGATGCTCCTGCCTGAAGATGACCAAAATAGAGCTCTAGGGATAGGATATTCTTTGCTTCTTACGAGTCAGCTAAGAGCCTGATGTGGCATTGAGGCCACAGGGGCATTAAAAGACCTTTTATGACAAAGGCTTATATTTCCATACCTGTTTTTCATTTTTGACTTAAAAAAAACCTACCTGTTTTACTTTATTTTTATTATTATTTTTTTTATTTTATTTAATTTTTTTGACACGGAGTTTCACTCTTGTTGGCCAGGCTGGAGTGCAATGGTGTGATCTTGGCTCACTGCAACCTCCGCCTCCTGGGTTCAAGCGATTCTCCTCTCTCAGCCTCCTGAGTAGCTGGGATTACAGGCATCCGCCACTACACCCGGCTAATTTTTGGTATTTTTAGTAGAGACGGGGTTTCACCATGTTCACCAGGCTGGTCTCGAACTCCTGACCCCAGGTGATCCGCCCGCCTTGGCCTCCCAAAGTGTTGGGATTACAGGTGTGAGCCACCGCGCCTGGCCTGTTTTACTTTATTTTGTTTTCGTTACTTTCTAAATATGAACAGTGGTTTTGCTATTTTAGCCAGTATTTTTGCTATTAGGAAAGTAACCACCAAGATTCCTGTTACTCATTTGCTTTCTTCCTTTCCTTAATGGGCTGTATTATATTTTATTCTGCTTTTAATTAGATTTCTTTAGATATTTTCTTCACAACTCTTTGCTTCTCACTTTTCTCTGACAAGATATTTTCCTGTTTGAAGGTAACCCAGGATACAATTTGAAATTCTTTGAGATGTCTTTTTATAAACATTTTCTTTACTTATAAAGATCCTTTCTCTTGAATTGTATTCGAGTTACCTTTAAACTTCAAATTCTGATTTCTTAATCGTTAATAAAAAGTATACTAATCTTCTGAAGGATTTTCTTTTTCCGATTGTCACAGCATTGCAGATGCTACCCTCATACAGACATGTGTTCAGGAACTCAGAGCCCTGCTGCCTTCATCACCTCCAGCTGAACACACTCAGGCTCAGGTAAGCGTCTCAGGTCTGTTTGTGGGTTTGTTTATGTTAGGTGTCAAAAGTAAAAATCTTATGAGGAGATACTAGTCATAGGAGAAGGATGAAAACTTCTCAAAATATACATGATATGATGAGATTATTTGAAATATGTGACTTAAAATTTTAATATGGGACATGTTTGGATGTTAGAAAAGAGGTGGGGTTTGAAGACTTGGATTCTATTCTTGACT
Organism: Mandrillus leucophaeus; assembly: GCF_000951045.1. NCBI lineage: Eukaryota > Metazoa > Chordata > Mammalia > Primates > Cercopithecidae > Mandrillus > Mandrillus leucophaeus. The sequence continues at coordinate 5,352,670 of NW_012109141.1, forward strand.
CCAGCATTAACCAGCTTTGAATGTATGATCAAGTGTCTGGATATCTTGGAGCACCACTTTAATAAAGAGGGACATTGGTGTAGTTCACCTCCTGCTTCTGTGATTTTAGGCTATCTCTGTTATGTCTGTTATTTACACCAAAGTTAAAGTTGTTAAAATATTTGGTGGCTAAGTTATATGTGTTTTCAAAGCCCAATTTGATGAAAGTGATGTATTATTGTTCCTTCACAGATATTTACTGTTTTAAATTCTTGCCTATAGCTAGAATCTATTTATAAAACATGCTTAACAATTATTCATGTAGCTGTTGCTAACAAAAATTTTATTTCAAAATGCAAATTTTAAGAAGGGCTGCAAGATTTTTTGGGAGGTGCTGAATTAAAGATGAAGTAGACCAGTATCTCTTGCTTTGAGATGTGTTCTTTGAACTGAATAAGACAGACGCCATTACAGAGTTTGGGAACGCTACACACATGGTCTTTGAAGCACTTGTCCTGGTGCAGTGTTTTCACCCGAGCATGCCTATTGCATAATGACTGTCTCCTCCATTTTTCTGCTCTCCATCCAGCAAATCTTTGTTGAGTACCTGCTGTCTGCCTGGATATTCTCCAAGTGAATAAAACAAAGACCCTTCCACAAGTTGGGAGAATAGATAATTAGAAAATCCATATATGCCTGATGATGATAGACATCTCAGAAGAAAAATTAAAGTGATGGCAGAGTTGGAAGGGTAGGGCTGTTCCGCTTAGGATGATTAGTCAGTGACGTGGAACCCGAAGTTAGTGAAGTTAGTCCTGTGGTCATTGCAGGACCCCTGAGGTTGGGGTATGCTTGGCCTATCCAAGAAACAGCAAGGAGGGCAGAGTGGCTGGAGCAGAATCTATGAGGGCAAGATGAGACCACAGGGGCACAGTCAGCTCCATGAAGTCAGGGCCTTGCTGGCTGTTACATTCCGTTGTGTTCTGAGTGTCTGGCGCAGGGCTTGTCTCAAGACAGCTACTCACTTGATCCTTGTGCGATGAGTGAATAATAGCAGTAGCAACGATTTATGGGTATTTGTTTTTGTTAATTCATGTAATCTTCACAATAATCATGAAGTTTCGTTAATGTCATAAAGGAAATGCCTGAGGCCCAGAGAGGTGAGTGACTTGTTCAAGGTCTCTGACATAGATTCCAACCCATGCAGGTCAGTTCCAGGGCCTACATTCTTAACCAGTGCACTAGCTGGTCTTATGTAGATTAAATGCTTTTGGGCTCTTGGTATTAATATAAGATCATTCACTCATTCCAGAAATTTCTTGAGCCTCTGCTTTACCAGATTCTGTTCTAGGTGCTAGTGATACGTCCTTGAACAAAGCAGACGAACATCTCTGCTCACGTAGAGTCTGTCATAAATGCAGGAGACAGTAAGCAAGTACATGAAATGTATTTTATCAGATAGTCACAAATGGTATGAGAAAAGTAATTGAGGATGGGTAAAAGCGGTGTGTCAGCAAGGGGAGAGGTGGCTATTTTTAGGTAGTGTGGTCGGAAAAGGTCTCCTAAAGGTGACACTTAAGCAGAAAGCTGGGGAGGTGAGGGAGCAGGCTGCGAGTGCCTGCAGCAGACGGCGTGGTCAGAGCCCTGGTGGCGCGGTTATACTCTGCTAAAGGTATGATGTATTAAAGTTTGTGGTTGGTTGATTGGTATTTTTTTTTTAAGAGAGCCATACATAGAAAAAGAGTTACTTTATTAACTACTCTTAATACATTAATATTTTATTTAATCTTGAATGTGATCATATACAAAAGAATCTTTAGCAATTCAGCTTTTTCTCTATAACACTTCTTGCCTCACCTGGCATGGTTTATCTATGTATGGTAAGATTTCATACATCCAGAGGTCAGACTTGCTGTAATTTCAGTAGTGTAGAATATGAATGTAATATGAAGTCTCAAGACTTCACAGCAATAAACAAATTAAATTTCACAAACTGAAGAGTTTGTGTAGTCTAGAACCACCTACATTTTTACATAAAGTAAGTTGGCAGATTAGATAAAGGGAGGATGCATTCATCAGGAGAAGTAGGACAGAACTATTTGTAAATAGTCTGAGACCGTTGACTTCAGAGACACATACTCGACAAATTTACAACAGGCCCTCGACTCTTCATTACCCTCTTACAACCCCAGAATAAGGTGAGAGGAAGAAGTGTGTGTCTGTGTGTGTGTGTGTGTGTGTGTACAGAGAGAGAATGACTGATTTCAGAATATCTTTATAAAATTCACTTATATGTAACTGGCTCATTGCTTGAGGGTAGTGGACAAATGAGACATCACAGCTCATTCTTTAATTGTTACATATTCAGAGGATTATTTTTCTGAAAAGTGCTTTTGCCAGTTAATACTTAACAATATTAGCATCAGGCAAATTCCAGAGATGGTTTTGTTGGTAATATTGAAGATGATTTAATTTTTTCTCTTATAGTTAATAATAGTATTTTTATACTGAGGGCAAAAATAGAACATATTTGCATTTTATTTGTAGCAATAACTAGGCTATTAGGCTAGATAGCCCCCACCCCCACTTATGCACTTTGAAGGATATTTTTGTAATCTATCTTTCTTTACAAAATTATAGACTTTATGGCTTTGTTATACACTTTTCTACTTCTTCCAGAATATTGATGTCATAATTTGACTACTTGAAAAACATAGAGACTTTTTTTTTCTTTTGAAACAGAGTTTTGCTGTGTCACCCAGACTGGAGTTCGGTGGTGTGATCACAGCTCACTATAGCCTCTACCTTCTGGGCTCAAGTGGTCCTCCCATCTCAGCCTCCCAAGTAGCTGGGATTGCAGGCATGCACCACCATGCCCAGCTAATTTTTATATTTTTTGTGGAAACAGGATCTCGCCATATTGCCCAGGCTGGTCTCAAACTCCTGGGCTCAAGCCATCTGCCCACCTTGGCCTCTCAAAGGACTGGCATTACAGTACGAATGTGTTGGCCACCACATCTGGTCAAGATTTTACTTTTTAAATGAAATTTAAAACTTGACTTGGAAAATATTGCTTGTTTGGTGTATAGTTGACAGTATTAATAGGGCTATTAATGACATGCTTATGAGAAAAATAATGCTTTGTCTGCTATGTGTTAATTTCAGATCTTGAAAAATTATGATTAATATTTTATTTTTTATTAACTTGTGTTCCAAAAGTAAAATACTGTATCACTGAGATGGGCTTTTTATATGGCATGTTTGATTTTACCCTATCTCCTTTTCAAATAGGTTTCCTTTCTCCTGGAATACCTATCCTCTTTGTCCAGGCTTCTGCAGTCATGTTTATTGGTGGAGCCTGACCTTGTGATTCAGGATGAGCTTATGAAACCTCTTATCACCAATATCATTGGAATTCTCATCATATGTACCAAAGATGTATTAGGTAAGCTTAGTTGTTTTAGTTTAGAATGTAAGTTAATAATATTGAGGAAAAAAACTTACTCTGTTCCAGAAATTCACTTGAAGGTTACTTTTCAGTTTCTTTTTGCTAGTATTTTGGAAGGCTTTGATAATATGTTTCATAGTTTGGATGTCTTTTAATGATACTACTTAAGACAAGTGTATAGTATAATAATGGACTACGCTTGAGTCTTAAGAAATGAGAGCAAAGCTCTCTATGTGATGTTAGAAAGTACAGTGAGTTCTGGGTATTAATTATTCTTATAAACTATGGCTAAGGCTAAAAACCTGATAAATCATTCCCAATAACAAGTATAAGCCAATCTACAATATATCAAAAATTTTCTAAGGTCCTAAATTGTTGAAATGTGTATATATTTTGTGATCTAATGTTATCTTCAGAGAAAATATTTTATGATGAAAAGTTGAATGTAATGCTTAGTGGAGAAAATTAAAGCAAAGTAGGATCTTTGTCAAAATCTAATATAATTGTTTCAAAAGTGGAAATAATCATTTATAATGAAGTAATTGACCATTTGGTAATTCTCTTTACCTTTCAGTTCGTTTTTATTTGAACTGTGGATTTACTTGGTTTTAGATCTGGAAAATGAAGTGTGTTATGATACCCAGCAGAGCCAGTTCTCAGCATCTCATCAGTGTTAAAATGATCTCGATGTTAAAGGAATAGTAATTCCTTACTTAGAAATTCAACAAGTGGCAGTGATATCCTAACTCAGCTTATTAGGTTAGACTGGACAAGCTCAGCAAGATGATATCACCCCCAGTTCCTAAGGAGTGAAAACTGATTCTGGGGAGAACAGGGTGAGGCAAAAACATCTTAGAAATTACAATGGTTTGTAGCCTCCCAAAGCTCAACTCTACCTGAGACAATCTTATTACTTAGTATTTCTCTTCTTGATTTTTCTTGAGAATTCCTTGAGAAACATTGATGTTGAGTTCATGGAAGATACACAAGATGTTTGCAAGACTAGTGCCACAAAACTGTGGTGAATAGATGACAGCAGCTGGAGGACCTTTGGTTAATTGTTCGATCCCAAGGTCATGTAGCAAAAGGTGGTCTGTGTATCTTGGCTGCTATTGACTGCCTTGTGAATGCTTTTTATTGATCCTCTTGCCTTTCTGTATGATTTGGGCTTTGAAAATTAAATGGAAGTAGTATATATTTATTTAATTACATAAAAGTTGTTTAACCCATCATTAATTACATCAAGCGCTGAAAGGAAAAAATACCAACAATGTCTGAATGTACATCTATTAGCTGGTTAAATTAAAAATTGTTTTCTTATATCTAGCAAAATACTTTAAAAGTTCACTAAAAATATTTTTTAAGAAGTTTTTAAATTTTTTTCTGGAAAAAATAACTTTTAAATGATTTTATAAGAGTTTATTATATTGCTATTATGTATTATGAATTGTTAATTTATGTATGTAAATTGATACATCGTGATATATAAAAATAAATAAATTACATGAAAAGTTATTTAGCAAGTATAGGTACAAAGCTAAATTTGGTGTTAATAGGTCTTTAATTTTTAACTTAATTTTCAGCTTAAATGTTTTATTCAGCTATTCTTAAGCCTGTATTGAATAAAAACAGTAAGCTCTATACTTAGCCTTTTTATGTACAAAGTACAGATGTACATATAGTACATAAAGAGATATACAGTATATCTGGGGAATTAAAACCTTATGGGGATGGCAATGAGGAAACATATTTCTAAAACAAATTCTTTAGGGAGCCACTAATGGCAAAAGGGATGAAAAACACCAAGGATTGTCCTGGGAAGGTGCAATTTTCAAGTACCTCGTAGGAGCTCAGTACACCTAGATGGATGTCCTCTGGGTTAACGTCCTATAAAGTTTACATTATAGTGGAATTTGATAAAAGATGACAAATCCTCCTGATGGCATGGCCAGAGAGAGTCCTCGGCGACTGCTCTACAGCTTCCATTTACCTGAGTGCAGAGAAGGGAAAATGTGTCCTCATCCTAGAAGGTTAATTGCTACATCCTTAGCCATAGGAAGAGCTGCAGAATCTTCTTTTGTGTCGTGCTTTTCTTTGTGGGATGATACTTTTCTTGGTTCTTCAAAGAAATTCCTTCTTTTCTACTTTGACCTTGGCACACTGTGCTTTCCTTTCACCCCTGCACAAAGCTGCTGGAGGGGATAAAGGAAATAGGGGAAAACTTACTCTGACAAAAGTAGCACAAACAATGACATGTTTTGATAATGTGCCAATATGTAGTTCTGCAGTCATGGCTTAATATTCAGTTTGTCACACCTTCTGATTGTTCTTGAGTATGCTTTAATAAGAGCAGAGTTCGCGAGTGTGGCTTTATATGCAGGAGGGTGGAGGGGAGATATCACAAGAAGCAATGGAAAAGAGAAGTTAATTGAAATAACTGTTGGATAATGCTGAATTAGATTTGTCTTCATTTGATAAGTACACACCCCTCATTTTAAGTGTAATGAAGTGTCTGTGTTAAGTTTCATATCTTGAAAGGTTCTTTTCCTTTGTGTTGATAACTTGAAGTGTTTTGATTAATTTTGTAGATAAAGAGTTAATATCAGCTTTTTATCACACATGGACACATTTATTTAATCTTCTGGCCACGCTCCTGAGGAAAGCTGGTGCCGTCACACTCCCGTCTATTACCGTGGCCCTGGCCGAGCACTGGACAGCAGTGATTGGTAAGAAGATACTTGCATAATCTTGGGGGAGTTCTGCTAATAAAATGAGATAATTATTCTGCCTGTTTAGATATGTAAATTCACTACAATTAAGTAATTATGGCGTGCATATAAAAGAGATATCAGGGTGCTTGCTTTGAAAAATTTGCAGTGTTCTTGAGCGCCCCCAAAAATGCATTTTTGAAAAATTGAAACACATTTTAAGATAACATAAAAGTGAGTTAGAAAAGCCTGTGGTTTTATTATTTTTTTTATTTTTAAAGCTTTTTAAAGACATCATCCCTGAAGCTCTCTTTTATTGTATTGGCCACTCTTGGTTTTTTTAAATTTTACTTTGAGTTCTGGGATACATGTGCAGAATGTGCAGGTTTGTTACACAGGAATACATGTGCCATGGTGGTTTGCTGCACCTATCAACCCGTCATCTAGGTTTTAAGCCCCGCATGCATTAGGTATTTGTCCTAATGCTCTCCCTCCCCTTGCTTCTCACCCCCTGACACAGTGTTTGATGTTCCCCTCCCTGTGTCCATGTGTTCTCATTGTTCAACTCTCACTTGTGAATGAGAATATGCAGTGTTTGATTTTCTGTTCCTGTGTCAGTTTGCTAAGAATGATGGCTTCCAGCTTCATCCATGTATCTGAAAGGACATGAACTCATTCTTGTTTTATGGCTGCATGGTGTTCCATGGTGTATGTGTGCTGCATTTTCTTTATCCAGTCTGTCACTGAAGGGCATTTGAGTTGGTTCCAAGTCTTTGCTATTGTGAACAGTGCCACAGTAAACATACATGTGCATTTGTCTTTATAGTAGGATGATTTATAAAACTTTGGGTATATACCCAGTAATGGGATTGCTGGGTCAAATGGTATTTCTGGTTCTAGATGCTTAAGGAATTGCCACACTGTCTTCCACAATGGTTGAACTAATTTATACTCCCACCAGCAGTGTAAAAGCTTTCCTGTGTTCTCCACAGCCTCGCCAGCATCTGTTGTTTTCCTGACTTTTGAATAATCACCATTCTAACTGATGTGAGATGGTATCTCATTGTGGTTTTGATTTACATTTATCTGATGACCAGTGATGATGAATTTTTTTTTTTCATGTGTGTGTTGGCCACATAAATGTCGTCTTTTGAGAAGTGTCTGTTCATATCCTTCGCCCACTTTTTGATGGGGTTGTTTGTTTTTTTCTTGTGAATTTGTTTAAGTTCTTGTGAATTTGTAGATTCTGGATGTTAGACCTTTGTCAGATGGATAGATTGCAAAAATGTTCTCCCATTGTGTAGGTTGCCTGTTCACTCTGATGATAGTTTGTTTTGCTGTGCAGAAGCTCTTTAGCTTAGATCCCATTTGTCAGTTTTAAGCCTGTGGTTTTATAAAGGTACGTATGATATGATTATAAAACAATGAGATAAATTTTCTTGTATTGGTATAGAAACCAGTATCATTTCTGACATATGTGCATTGTATGCAGATACATCTTCATATATAAAATCCTGTATACATGATAACATGGAAAGTTGTGATAACTTTCTCATGACATCAGAATTTTCTTAGAGTACAGAAATGCCAAGAGTATAGTATAATTATTTTTATGTTTTTCATATGATAGTTGCCCACTAAAATAAACATGGTTATCTTAAAATAACTAATCTTTAATTTTTCATGAAGCCTCCTAAATTTTAGCATAGCAAAAAGCTGTTTTTTAACATAAATATTCATAACTAACATTTATGTAACCTTTTTAAACAACCTGCTTAAATGTACTCAAAATTGAGTTATTTTAAGTTTCTAAAGTACCTGCTAATTCAACTGACTGATTTTTTTTTAACATTTATCATTTGATCATTCGGTAAAGTTAAATGCATGATACAATTTTTAACCAAAGCGATGGTAAGAATTATGGCAAAATGCATGTTTAACAAGGAACAGAATTGTTAGTTTTCTGGATATAGGAGTTCTGAGTCTACCATGGAGTACAGTGTCCACACAGGATATCATTATTTTGTTTAAAATATAATAATTGAAAGAGATTGGCTGATTAAGACGTTGGGATTTTCTTCTTGTATTTATTGAGGGAAAATTAGTTTATCACCTGAATCGCCAATATTATCAATAGAAAGCATGATGCTACCCACATTAGATGAATCTGGCCAGCAGCTTGTTTTGGTAAATAAAGTTTTATTGGAATATAACCACACTCATTTACATATTTCATATGGCTGCTTTCATGCTACAACAGTTGAGGTGAATAGTTGTGAAAAAGCCAGTTTCCTGCGGAGTATAAAATACTTGCTAGTTGGCCCTTTACAGAAAAAGTTTGCTGACCTCTGACTTAAACTTTACCTGACACTGTTTCTCTAGTGATAAATACATATTAAATTCAAAACCTTCCTTCAAAATATGTGTACAGTTTTATGTAATAGTAGTGCTAACCAAAAGTAACTTACTGCATAAATGGTTTTAATAATAGTAATGTTAATGAAAACATTAATAACAATTATTGATTTTTTTGCCATGGTTTTATTTTTGGTTTTTGTTTTTGTTTTTTTAATCAATTTCCATCTCATATGCCCATATACATTTAAAACATCTCGTGGTCACCCCATAACTTGTGTTATCTATAACAGTCTTTTCTCAGACTTGACTAATATTTGGATATCATTTAAATGAACATAATTCTTATGAAACCCCACTGCTACTTTATTTTTCTTATGTAACTTTAATTTGTACATGCCAAAATCTAAGCAAAAATTTTTGTGGTTATAATTCTCACACAAGCATAAATCTAAAATATAAAATCAAATAAAATTATAAATCCAATTTTTCAAGTTAATAAAATGTAAAACAACACATATTATTTTGATTAAACAACATCAGTGTTCACAATAGAAAATTAATAATGACTGTTTCAGTGTAAATTCCTTTTGAGTTTGGCCTGTTCTTTCTACTCTGTATTAAGTTTGTGAATCATCAGTTCATGACCACTCATGTGCTGTCTGAACTGCTGTGAAATATTTGTTTGTACATTGTGCCAACACTGCATACTAAGTCTTGCTTTTAAGTTCTGTTTGGCATCAGCTCCTTTAAAAATTGCAACACAATCACATAAGTTGGTAATCTAGATGATCCAGAGTATAGTTACTTTAAAATCAATTTGATTTCCTTCTTTGTTTAATTTTGAAGAAATTTTCAAACATTCACATCTGAAATTATCCTTTTAGGTATGTTCTGCAAATGTGCAGGCTTGTCTGCCACGTGTCCTGCCCTGTATACTGCCAGCCTGCAATTCCTTTCTATTCTCTTGACTGAAGAAGCAAAAGGGCATCTCCAGGCTAAGAGCAAAACAAATTTATGCCATAGTCCAACAATGGCTTCACTTCTTGATGAGACTCAGGAAAATCAGAAATCTCTAGAACGACTTAGTGAGGTAATTCTTCAGGTATGTCATTTCTTGGTTTTTCAGAAACTTTATTTAGCATTTAAATGAATTGACTTTCAGTCATGTTCTTGTTAAAAGCTTTCTCAGTCATTTAAATTAAGAAATAGTGATGCTTATTATGACTGTTTAAATGATACAAAAGTTTATCAAGTTAAATTAACTGTCTCCTCCTTAGCCCCACCTGCTTATGTTGACCAGTTTCTTCAGTGAGTATGATGTAAAAATTTGAAGTGAAATATTACTAATCTAAATCTAACAGTTGATCAAAACAGTGTTTCATATCATGACCAAAATGAATATATTTCAGGAACGCAGTTATAGTTCAAAATTTATTGCAATTTTAAAGATACGTCTGTGTCTCTGAAAATATATTCTAAGTGACATTTGTTTTCTATAAATGGACTACAGAATTTTGGGGTTGGTTACATGCATAGGTAAGTGGACTTGTCTGGCACATTTGGAAGAAAATGCCCCCTTTCCAAGCCCTGTTGCCTGTTTTATCTTATAAAATTATGTTTACGGTCTAAACTGTGAATCAAGAATTTGACTCATCAGAAAACATTCTAAAATCACTAAAGTATTATTTTATGAGTAGATTAGTAATTTTTTTAAAACTGTGTGTTTTTAGACAAAGTTTGTGTATTTAGACAAAAAACTGTGTTTTAAACAAAGTTTACATTGTTTTTTACAAATAGGAATATTTTCAGTTTTTCAGTGTTTAAAATTATTCTTTTTAATCATATGGTTTTATGATTTTTGTCTTCTCACTGAAAGGTGGAAAAGTAGTAGAATTGTTTATTGAAGAATTTGCTTCAGCTTCCCAATCAGCCCGCCACATTTGGCAAAGAGAAGATTGTTCCTGTGCTGATTTGTTATAGTCCCTTTGTTGCTTAGAATTTGGAGATTTTCACCCACTTCTTTGCCTGTGAGAGTCATAGTATGCAGATATTTCTGGTATGACTGCTTGTGCATTTTGGGCACTAGGCTTGATTATGTTGAGATGCAGAAAGGATTGCCAGTAAGAGAGGAGAAGATGCTTCCTGATCCACCCAGGAGCTGGCCTGTGGAGAGTGTCACAGGGTTCCTCGGGGACTTTGTCTCTCTTGTGCTCCAGAATCTGGTTGCCTTTCCAGCATAGATAAGAAGCCTGTTAAGGCATCCCCCATTTTCTCATCCATCTCCAGCAGCACCTTCAGAAGCCTGGATAGAGCTTTAGGGGAGAAGGTTCCTCAGAGCCTTTCTCTAAAAGCCTCTTATTCTTGGGAGGCCATAGCTTTCCTGTACCTACTACCTCACTGTCAGTTCACTCAAATTTTCTTAGTTGAAAACAAAACTGGACATTGTCCCAGTTTTCTCATTCTCCGTCAGAACAACAGACTTTATTTCCCAATGATTAACTGAGTCTCCAGTTTTGCACTTTAAAGAATGTTGTAAGGAGGAAAATTCAAACCTTTTCAAAAGTCTCCCAACCACAACCCCTATCTAATTTAATTATAAATTTCCTAACTTTGGCTTTGGTTGGAGCACTGTACTGCTTGGGGAAAGGCTTTTGCTCTTGCTGACACACTTCTGATCAGAGAATTTCAGTGACTTCACTCAGAGGAGAGTGGGGTGAGGGCAGTGTGCTGGGCCCCACCCTTCTTGCTGAGGCCAAAATGGCAATAGCTCTGGGAGCCTGGCTCTGCATGGATGACTGTGGGTGTCCTGCAACCAATCCTCCTGGACCTGGTGAAATTTAAAGACTTCCAGCCAGGCAAAGCCAGGGCTATTTTATTTCCCAACTCTTTAATCTTGTTTGTGGTGCTGTGTTTGAAGGATCCGTGATGAGACTCATAATACATATGGATCCATGTAGGGTAATGAATCAGTTTATAATAGTATACACAGGAAAAAAAAAATCTGTGCTAGAGGAATTTGTGCAATTTACCTTGCCCTTAGTTTTAGCTAATACTTTGTAATATTATTCATTATAAAAGCTTTTGTTTATAATTTTTTATGTTACCTTTTTGGACAAAGAAAATGAGATAGCCTACAGTCACAGAATATCTCAACGATTTTCCTAATGACTAGCTAATTTTCCTCTTTATTTCTTCTAAATTACAAAAAATGTATTTCGTGAGAGTATGGGTATATTAACCAATTATTTAAACCACGTTTCCTAATAAATCATACTTCTTGTGTTCATGTAAGCAGTAGAATTTGGATACATGACATCTGTTAGAAAGGCACAGGCGAGTTTAAGACAAAGAAAGTGAAGAGAGAAAGTATACATCTGGCACACTTTTGACAAAATGTGTAATTAATGTAAGTCGGGACAGTTAATGGGCCTGTTAAATTACAAACACTGTTTTCTTTGCCCTATAGAAATAGGGTATGTGCATTAAAGTATTATTAGAATACTTTTGATAAGTAATAAATACGTTTTGATAAGTAATAAATATAGCTTACTATATGTCCATGGAGGCTGTGGGTTTGGCCAAGTGCTATATGAAGCAAAGTAAACTATAGTCTTTAAATTATCCAAAGAAATTATATTCTAAAATTGATGTCTTTCAAAGATCCTTATTTAAGTTTTCTGTAAAGCCATACTCAAGAAACATTTGATGTGGGATGTTAGGCAGATCACTTCTTGTGATTCAGTTCTTCAAGTGCAAAATGATAGGATTTTATTACATTATTACTAAGTTTCAGCTGCCTCTAAAATCTCCATCCTCCTAACAAATATTGTTAGTTCCAAATATTGGAACTTCAATTAAAATGTCTGGGCAGAGTTATCTTTTAAATGGTGCTTTATAGCACTGTCCCATAGGGGATACATGTTGAAAGTATTCATACTTACATCTTCAGTCATGTGTAAGTGTTTTTTTGTAAGTCCATGTTGAGGTGGTTTCAGACTTTGAACATTTTCTAAGAAATATTTAGCTGTCTTTTGTCCATAAAATACTGAACACATTTGACTTAGTGGAGATTTTACCTTCCCTAGTTTCTGAAGACACAGTAGTCTCCTCTTATCTGTAGTTTTGCCTTTTGTGACTTCAGTTACCCATGGTTGATTGTAGTCCAAAAATATTAAATGGAAAATTTCAGAAATACACAATTCTTAAGTTTTAAATTGCATGCCATTCTGAGTAGTATGATGAAATATTGCTCTGTCTCCCCTGCGGGATGTGAATCATCCTATGTCTAGCTTACCCATGCTGCATATGATACGTGCCCATTCATCACTTAGTGTAGCCATCTTGGTTATCACACTGACAAATCACAAGATGAAGAAGGATGAGTGCATTGTAGTAAGATACTTTGAGAGAGAGAGGCCACAATCACATAATTTTTATTATACTATTCTGTGTTATTGTTTGTTATTGCTAGTCTCCTACCTGCCTAATTTATAAATTAAACTTTATTGTAGTTACATATACATAGGAATAAAACTTAGACTATATGGAGTTGGGTACTATTCATGGTTTTAGGTATCCACTGGGGGTGTTGGAATGGATCCCCCAAGGATAAGGGGGCCTACTGTGCTCAGTATGTTTTATTTGCAAATACATAATAGATAACAAGATCAATAAAAATCTCTCTATATGTAGTAGATTTTGTCTATAATTGATATATTAATTGAGATGTTGAATTAATTTTGCTCCTTATATTTGATCTGATACCTAAAAGTAGTAATGCAAATGAGGAACTCTTGCGTCTTGTTTTAGATGTATTTTGTGCTCACATGTAGTAAATGGTGAAATTCAAGGGTAAATCTGTTGAAAGGAAGGCTTATATATTTAAGATACCGTTGTGTTGATGAATGTTCACTGTAATTAAAAAGCCTATTTTTACATTAAGTACTTTTTGGAAAGAAAGCAAAAAAGTCTTGACCTAGAATAGCCTCCATCACTTAAGTGTACAGAAGGGATTAATCTAGAAAGAGCATGACATTTAAAGGAATTTTGGTTGATGAGAAGACATTATTTCTTGCTCTGTATCTTCTTCATTTTTCTCTTTTTTGTGTATTTGCATCATCTGGCAGCTAGTTACATGTTGCTTGAGTTTATTCTCAGCCTTGCTGCCTCCAGGCTCCTCACACTTCCAGTCGTGTCCACTTGCTGTGTCGCAGAGATGCTCAGGCTGCTTTTCAGTCTGCAGTAAGTACTGTATGGAAACTGATAGAAAGTCAGTCCTTCACTCCAGCCTTTCCTTCAGTATATGTTGGAAAGTATATGAATTTACCATAGGTTAATCCTGTTTGTTTCCTTTTTGTTTGTTTGTTTTTGGGTTGGGGCTTTGATTTCAGTTTTACTGTGTACACATTTTAGAGAACCAAACAGTTCTATCTGTAAGTTTTTACTAAAGGTAGGAGATTTTTGCCTTCATTCCTCATTTTCTCAGAGGTGACCACTTATACCTCATTTAGCTACTTTTTATAGCTTCTCTTTCGTGTCTCGAAATAACATGCTTATATTTTTTTGTCTTGATTATTCAGTTTTAGATATTATCTGTTGAATTCCTACTATGGAAAATGAGCCTTTAGCTTTTTTTTCATGCCCCACCCACCTACCCTACCAAAATGGGTTCCCTTCTCATTCTCCTAATATTAATATACCATAATGCCAATTAGATAATAGGCAGCATGAATGGTATTAAATTTGTGAGTGTTACACACAATTGAACCGTGTTGCAGACAGTGTTTAACTTTCTTTTCTTGCACAGCTTTTGTTTCCCTTAGAGGTAATTATTGCATTATTTTAAAATGTGCTGACTTTTATCACTCATAAACTCCATGCTCTTTGCCAGAATTAAATATCCTCTCTGTGTTCAGAATTGTCAGAACTTCATCGCTTCATCTTTTGAAATAAATCTCTTCCCAATTCCTTCTGACCTACTTGGTGTCTCCTGTCATCCTGGGATATCCATTCACCGGTTTCTGGGAATTCCTTTACCTCTGTGCGAGGTGCAGTCTCCTGTCATCCTGGGATATCCATTCACCTGCTTCCGGGAATTCCTTTACCTCTGTGCTCTGTCTTCTGCATCCCACATGCTGTCTCCCATCTCCTGTGGCCTTGTCTCCTGGTTAATGCTCTTCATTTTTGCTTAGAGTCTCTTCTCCCTTAGCTTTCAGAGAAAAGGTACCGAGGAGGTCTTTTGAGATCTAAGTGTCTGAAAGTCTTTATCTCCCTTACATGTAATTTATAGTTAGGCTAGTGAGAATTCTGGATTGGAAATCATTTACTTCAGAATTTAGAAGCCATCGTCTATTCTTTTTAATTCCAAATGTTACTATAGAAAATTCTGAAGCCCTGGCCGGGCACGGTGGCTCATGCCTGTAATCCCAGCACTTTGGAAGGCCGAGGTGGGCGGATCATGAGGTCAGGAGATCGAGACCATCCTGGCTAACACAGTGAAACCCCGTCTCTACTAAAAATAAAAAAAAAAATAGCCGGGTGTGGAAGCGGGCGCCGTTAGTCCCAGCTACTCAGAAGACTGAGGCAGGAGAATGGCGTGAACCCGGGAGGTGGAGCTTGCAGTGAGCTGAGATCACGCCACTGCACTCCAGCCTGGGTGACAGAGCGAGACTCCGTCTCAAAAAAAAAAAAAAAAAAAAGAAAATTCTGAAGCCCTTAGAATTCCTGGTTTTTCTCTTCCTGGAAGTTTTTAGAATCTTTCATTTTTCTCTTGTATTCTAAAATGTTTAGATGAAGCATCCAGGTGTGGATCTGTTTTAGCCATTGTGCTGGGCTCTCTTGAGCAATCTTTCCATCTATAAACTCATGCTTTCTGAATTACTTCAGAGGCATTCCTGGTACTTTGTATGCTCTGTACATTTGGAGCTCCTATTTTTTTTTTCTATGTAGTCTCTCTCTGCTGTCTTTTCCTCTATTTATTTTAGTCTCTTTTTTCTGTTTGGCAGCTTTTCTTGGTGTCTGGTAATCTTGATTATGTGCTGTATTTAAGACTGGGAAACTCAAAGCAGATTGACATCCCTGAGCATGACAGTGCGACTTTTCAATTGCTGTGCAAGGGGAGCAACGGGAGTTATTTTGCAGGCTTGTCTTCTGGGGCTTATCAGATTCCCTGGAGAATGGTCTTCTGATCTCTTTCCTGGAGGTGAAAACTCAACTGCCAAATGTTACGTAGCCAAGTAGGAGATGACAGCTGAGGTCTCAGAATTTAGTTTGCACAATTTCACTTAATCCTTCAAAGGTTTTAGTAGAATACTCTTGCCCACAAATGTTCCCGTGTCTGCCAGTTCAGAATCCTAATTTATCCTTTCCAGAAACTAAACATCCAGGATTTTGCATGGGCTGGGAGGAAGAGTGGATTAGTTACATACAAATTGGTGGCTGGCAGGCAGGATCTGGGCATGTAACTACTTTTTGGAGACTTTAAGCAATCTTCCTTTGTCCTCACATCCAGGGATACCTGGTGCTAAATTTCTTCAGCCTTGGGCAATTCAGTGGATAGATTGGGGTAGTTTTCAGCTTTCCCCACTCACCACTTAAAATTCAGGGTTCCCAAGCCTGATACACTTGCCACTCATCCATCCGCTTTCTAGTTTTCAGGCTTGTGTGTGTGTGTGTGTGTGTGTGTGTGTGATCTCATTTTTGTCATTTTAGTGGGATTTCAGGAAGGAATAAAAGACATATCTGTGCACACAACTATTTCCTTAGGAGTCTTAACTCTGACACACCCCTGTCCCCAATTGCTACATATATTTTTATTTATTTTTTATTTTTATTTATTTTTGAGACAGAGTCTCACTCGGTCACCCAGGCTAGAGTGGAGTGTGGCACGATCTCAGCTCACTGCAACCTCTGCCTCCCGGGTTCAAGCGATTCTCCTGCCTCAGCTTCCTGAGTAGCTGGGACTACAGGCGCCCACTTTCATGCATGGCTAATTTTTTTTGTATTTTTAGTAGAGATGGGGTTTCACCATGTTAGCCAGGATGGTCTTGATCTCCTGACCTCGTGATTCGCCCACCTCGACCTCCCAAAGTGCTGGGATTACAGGCGTTCGCCACCGTACCCAGCTAATTTTTATATTTTTCGCGTGTTGGTTGGCCAGGCTGGTCTTGAACTCCTGACCTCAGGTGATCCGTCCACGTTGGCCTCCCAAAGGGCTGGGATTACAAGACATGAGCCACCACACCTGGCCCCATTATCATTTGTTTCAAGAAATGTTTCGATTTTCTTCTTAATTTTTTAATTAACCCACTGGATATTCAGGAGCATATTGTTTAATTTTCATGTTTGTATAGTTTCCAAAATTCCTCTTGTTATTGATTTCCAGTTTTATTCTACTCTGGTCATAGAAAATGCTTGATATTATTTCAATTTCTTGAATGTTGTAAGACTTGTTTTGTGAACCTAACATATGGAATATGCTACAGAATGATCCATGTGCTGAGGAGAAGAATGTGTATTCTGCAGCCGTTAGATGAAATTTTCAGTAAATATCTATTAGGTCCATTTGGTCTTTAGTGCAGATTAAGTCCAATGTTTCTTTGGTGATTTTCTGTCTGGAAGATCTGTCTGTTCAGTGCTGAAAGTAGGGTGTTGAAGTCTCCAGCCATTATTTGTCTTGAGATCTCTCTCTTTAGCTCTAATATTTGCTTTGTATATCTCAGTGCTCCAGTGATGGGTACATATATACTTAGAATCATTATGTCCTCTTGCTGCATTGACTCCATTATCATTATATAATGACCTTCTTTGTCTCTCCTTATAGTTTTTGTTTTGACACCTATTTTGTCTAAGTATAGCTACTCCTAATTTTTTTTTGTTTTGTTTTCATTGGCATGGAATATCTTTTTCCATCCCTTTATTTTCAGTCTGTGTATATTTTTATTGGTGAAGTCTGTTTCTTGTAGGCAACAGATACGTAGGCGTTGTTTTTTCATCCCTTCAGCCACTCTGTGTGTTTCTATTGTAGAGTTTAGTCCATAGTCCATTTACATTCAATGTTGTTATTGACAAGTAGGGACTGCCTTCTGCCATTTGTTATTTGTTTTCTAATTGTTTTGTGATCTTCTCATTCGTCTTTACTTCCTTCTGTCTTTATTTTAGTGAAGATGATTTTCTGTGGTGGTATGTTAATTTCTTAGTTTTTGTGTCTGCATTTGTATTGTTTTTGTAAGAGGTTACCATGATAAGGCTTGGAAATACTTTCTTATAGCCCATTATTTTAAACTAATGATAACTTAATGCTGATGGCATGAACAAACACACACGCAAAAGAAAACTAATAAAAATTCTACACTTTATCTCCCCTGCTTTTTAACTTTTAGTTGTTTCTCTTTATGTCTTATTGTACTGTTTTTGTCTTAAAAATTTGCTGTAGTTATTATTTTCGATTGGTTCATAATTTTGACTCTCTACTTAAGAATAGTTTACACAACACCATTACAGTGTTATAATAGTCTCTCTTTTTCTGTGTGCTTACTATTACCAGTGAGTTTTGTACTATGAGATTATTTCTTCTTGTTCATTAACATCCTTTTATTTCAGACTGAAGAACTCCCTTTACTATTTCTTGTAGGACAGGCCTGGTGTTGAAATCCTTAGCTTTTGTTTGTCTAAGGTTTTTATTTCTCTTTCATACTTGGAGGATAGTTTCGCCATATGTACTGTTCTAGGGTAAAGTTTTTTTTGTTTTTTTTTTTTTTTTTTTCTTTCCTTCAGCACTTGAAATATGTCATACCACTCTCTTGTGACCTGTAACATTTCCAGATATATTGGAGCTCCATTGTATGTTATTTCTTTCTTTTCTCTTGCTGCTTTTAGGATCTTTTCTGTGTCTCTGACCTTTAGGAGTTTGATTATTAAATGTCTTAAATGTCTTCTTTGGGTTAAATCTGCTTGGTGTTCTGTAACCTTCTTGTACTTCAGTATTGATCTGTCTCTAGGTTTTGGAAATTCTCTGATGTTATCCCTTTGAATAAACTTTCTACCACTATCTCTTTCTCTTCAATTTGCCTGTTTGAGGCTATTTTTTAGATTTTATGGGCATACTTCATTCTTCTTTTTCTCTTTATTCTTTTGTCTCCTTCTCCTGACTGTGTATTTTCCAATAACTTGCCTTCAAGCTTACTAATTCTTTCTTTTACTTGGTCAGCTCCACTATTATGAAACTGATGGATTTGTCATTGTGCCAGTTGAATTGTTCAACTCTAGAATTTCTGCTTGCTTCTTTTTAATTATTTAAATCTCTCTGTCAAATTTATCTGATAAAATTATGAATTCCTTCTCTTAGTTTGAATTTCTTTGAGTTCCCAAACAGCAATTTTGAATTTGAATTTGAATTGAATTTTGAATTCTGTTTGAAAGTTCACACATCTCGGTTTCTCCAGGCTTGGTCTCTGATGCCTTTTCTAGTTCATTTGGTGAGGTCATTTTTTCCTGGATGATCTTGATGCTTATAGATGTTCATCAGTATCTGGGCATTGAAGAGTTAGGTATTTCTTTTAGTCTTTGCAGTCTGGGCTTGTTTGTGTGTGTCCTCCTTGAGTAGGCTTTCCAGGCATTCCAAGGGAATTAGACCTTAAGCCCAATAATACTTTGTTTCTTGCAGACTTGTAGAGGTACTGCCTTGGTGGTCTTGGATAAGATCTGGAAGAATTCTCCAGATAACCAGGCAGAGACTCTTGTTCTTTTACCTTTTCTCCCAAACAAACAGAGTCTCTACATATATACTGAGCAGCCTGGAACTGGGGGTGTGGTGATATTAGCACCCCTTGTGGCTACCACCACTGGAACTGTACTGGATTAGTTCTGATGTCAACACAACACTGGGTTTCTCTCAAAACCCACTGCAGTCACTACCTGCTTACCACCTGTGTTCACTCAAGGCCCTAGTGTGTCTGGAATTGGTGGGTTCTTGGTCTCACTGACTTCAAGAATGAAGCTGCGGACCCTTGTCCAGAGCGTGTTCCTTCAGACGTTCAGATATGTCTGGAGCTTCTTCCTTCTGGTGGGTTTGTGGTCTCGCTGTCAGGAGTGAAGCTACAGACCTTTGTGGTGAGTGTTACAGCTCTTAAAGGCAGCACGTCTGGAGTTGTTCCTTCTTCCTGGTGGGTTCTTGGTCTCGCTGGCTTCAGGAGTGAAGCTGCAGACCTTCGCGGTGAGTGTTACAGCTCATAAAGGAAGCGTGGACCCAAAGAGTGAGCAGCAGCAAGATTTACTGCAAAGAGCAAAAGAACAAAGTTTCCACAGTGTGGAAGGGGACCCCAGTGGGTTGCTGCTGGCTGGCTCCGGCAGCCTGCTTTTATTCCCTTATCTGGCCCCACCCACATCCTGCTGTTTGGTCCATTTTACAGAGAGCTGATTGGTCTATTTTACAGAGAGCTGATTGGTCCGTTTTGACAGAATGCTGATTGGTGCATTTACAATCCTTGAGCTAGACAGAGTCATAGAGTGCTAGTTAGCTAGATACAGAGTACCAATTGGTGTATTTACAAACCTTGAGCTAGACACAGAGTGCTGATTGGTGTATTTACAATCCTTGAGCTAGACAGAGTCACAGAGCACTAGTCCTCCAAGTCTCCATACAGAGTACCAATTGGTGTATTCACAAACCCTGAGCTAGAGTGCTGATTGGTGTATTTACAAATCCTGAGCTAGACACAGAGTGCTGATTGGTGCACATACAATCCTCCAGCTAGATATAAAAGTTCTCCAAGTCCCCATCCGGTTCAGGAGCCCAGCTGGCTTCACCCAGTGGATCCTGCACCAGGGCTGCAGGCAGAGCTGCCCACCAGTCCCAAGCCGTGCCTGCACTCCTCAACCCTTGGGCTGTCCAGGGACTGCCACAGAGCAGGGGGTGGCGCCCATGGGGGAGGCTCAGGCTCTGCGGGAGCCCACCACAGGGGGAGGAGCTCAGACATGGTGGGCTGCAGGTCCTGAGCCCTGCCCTGCTGGGAGGCAGCTAAGGCCCTGCAAGAATTTGAGTGCGGAGCGGGCAGGCCGGCACTGCTGGGGGACCCAACGCAACCTCCGCAGCTGCTGGCCTGGGTGCTAAGCTCCTCACTGCCCTGGGCCTGCGTTGCTGGTTGGCTGCTCCCTATGCGGGGCCTGCCCAGCCGGCGCCCAGGCCTGCTGGAACTCACACTGGCCCACTAGCGCAGCCCTGGTTCCCGCCCGCGCCTCTCCCTCCACACCTCCCCGCAAGCTGAAGGAGGAGGCTCCGGCCTCAGCCAGCCCAGAGAGGGGCTCCCACTGTGTCGTGGCGGGCTGAAGGGCTCCTCAAGCGCAGCCAGAGTGTACGCTGAGGCCTGAGGCCGAGGAGGGGCTGAGAGTGAGGGCTACTAGCACACTGTCACCTCTCAGTAGGCCTTTATGATCAGTAGGTAGCAAAGCCAGCCAGGTTTCTGTCCTTCCCTTCAGAGCGGTAAGTTTCCCTAGACCCTGAGCAGGTCCAGAGTTGCTATCTGTGAGCCAGGGATTAGAGTCAAAAATCTTAGAATTTTGCCTGATGTTCTATTCTAATGCCGCTAACCTGGCACTCAAACCACAATACAGGGTCCTTTCTGCTCTTCTATCCCCTTTCCACAGGAAAAGGAGATTCTCCTTTTGGCCACCACTACCATGGTCCCATAGGAGTTCTACCAGGCTGCTGCTAATGTTCACTTAGAGCCCAAGGGCACTTCTGTCATTCTGTGATGAATGCTGCCAGACCAGGGGCTCATGTGTAGGTTTGTTATATAGGTAAACTTATATCATGGGGGTTTGGTGTGTATCGATTATTTCATCACCCAGGTACTAAGCCTGGTACCCAATAGTTATTTTTTCTGATCCTCTCCCTCCTACTACCCTTTACCCACTGGTAGGCCCCGTTGTGTATTGTTTCCCTCTTTGTGTCCCAGTGCTCTCATCATTTAGCTCCCACTTATAAGTGAGAACAAGCAGTATTTGGTGTTCTGTTCCTGCATTGTTTCCTAAGGATCTTGACCTTGAGCTCCAACCACGTTCATGCAGAGGACATGATCTCGCTCTTTTTTATGGCTGCATAGTATTCCATGGTGTATATGTACCACATTTTCTTCATCCAGTTTTCCGTTGATGGGCATTTAAGTTGGTTCCATGTCTTTGCTATTGCAGATGGTGCTGCAGTGAACATTTGTATTCGTGTGTCTTTATGAAAGAATGATTTTTGTTCCTTTGGGTGTATACTCTGTAATGGGATTATAGGGTTGAATTGCAGTCCTGTTTTTGGCTTGTTGAGGAATCACTGCCTTCCACAATGATTGAACTAATTTGCCTTCCACAGTGGTTGAACTAATTTACACTCCCACTAACTGTGTATAAGCATTCCCTTTTCTCCACAACCTCATCAGCATGTGTTATTTTTTGACTTCTTAATAGCAATTCTGACTGGTGTGACATAGTATCTTACTGTGGTTTTGATTTGCATTTCTCTAATGATCAGTAATGTTGACCTTTTTTTCATATGCTTGTTGGCATTGTGCATGTCTTCTTTTGAGAAGTATCTGTTTGTGTCCTTTGCCCACTTTTTAATGGTTTTTTTTTCTTGTAAATTTACATTCCTTATAGTTGCTGGATATTAGACCTTTGTCAGATGCAGTTTGCAGATATTTTTTCCCATTCTGTGGGTTGTCTGTTTACTCTGTTGATAGTTTCTTTTGCTGTGCAGACGCGCTTTAGTTTAATTAGATTTCATTTGTCAATTTTTGCTTTTGTTGCAATTGCTTTTCACGTCTTCATCATGAAATCTCTGCCAGTTTCTGTGTCCGGAATGGTATTGCCTAGGTTGTCTTCCAGCGTTTTTATAGTTTTGGGTTTTATATTTAAGTCTTTAATCCATCTTCAGTTGATTTTTGTATATGTATAAGGAAGGGGTCCAGTTTCGATTTATGCATATAATTAATCAGTTATCCCAGCAACATTTATCGAATAGGGAGTTCTTTCCCCATTGCTTGTTTTTGTCAGCTTTGTCTAAGGTCAGATTGTTGTAGGTGTGCACCCTTATTTTTGGGATCTCTATTCTGTTCCATTGGTCTATGTGTTTATTTTTTATACCATTACCATGCTTTGGTTACTGTAGCCCTGTAGTATAGTTTGAAGTCAAGTAGCTTGATACCTCCAGCTTTTTTCTTTTTGCTTAGAATTGCCTTGGTGTTTTGGGCTCTTTTTTGGTTCCATATGAATTTTAAAAGTTTTTTTTCTAGTTCTGTGAAGAATGTGATTGGTGGTTCGATAGGGATAGTATTGAATCTACAAATTACTTTGGGCAGTATGGCCATTTTAGCAATGTTGATTCTTCCTAGCCATGTTCATGGAATGTTTTTCCATTCATTTGTGTCACCACTGATTTCTTTCAGCAGTGTTTTGTATTTCTCCTTGTAGAGATCTTTTACCTCCCTGGTTAACTGTATTCCTAGGTATTGCATTTTATTTTATTTTATTTTATTTTGGTGGCAGTTGTGAATGGGATTGCATTCCTGATTTGCCTCTTGGGTTGATTGTTGGTATATAGGAATGTTAGTAACTTCCGCACATAGATTTTGTATCCTGAGACTTTGCTAAAATTGTTTATCAGCTTAAGGAGCTTTTGGGCTGAGATGATGGGCTTTTGTAGATATAGGATCGTGTCATCTGCAAACAGGGATAATTTGACTTCCTCTTTTCCTATTTGGATGCCCTTTATTTCCTTCTCTTGCCTGACTTCCCTGGCCAGAAATTCCAGTACTGTGTTGAATAGGAATGGTGAGAGAGGGCATCCTTGTCTTGTGCCAGTTTTCAAGGGCAATGCTTCTAGCTTTTGCCCATTCGATATGATGTAGACAGCGGGTTTGTCATAGATGGCTGTCATTATTTTGAGATATGTTCCTTCAATACTTAGTTTGTCGAGAGTTTTTAATATGAAAAGATGTTGAATTTTACTGAAAGCTTCTGTTGAGATAATCATGTTATTTTTGTTTCTGGTTCTGTTTATGTGATGAATCATGTTTATTTATTTGCATGTATGTTGAACCAACCTTACATCCTAGGGATAAAGCCTTCTTGTTCGTAGTGGATTAGCTTTTTGATGTGCTGCTGGATTCAGTTTGCTAGTATGTTGTTGAGGGTTTTTGCATTGATGTTCATCAAGGATATTGACCTTTTTTGTTGTTGTTGTTGTGTCTCTGCCAGTTTTGGTGTCAGATTTTCAGCTCTGTTTGGTCGGTTACTTTCTTTCCTTGGCTATTTGGCTGTCAGCTCCTGTATTTTTTTTTTTATTATTCTTAGTTTTCTTAGATTGGGTTTCAATATTCTCCTGAATCTCCATGATCTTCATTCCTGTCCATATTCTGAATTCTGTTATTTCAGCCATCTCAGCCTGGTTAAGAACCTTTGCTGGAAAATTAATGTGGTCGTTTGGAAAAAAGAAGACACTGGCTTTTTGAGGTCTTAGAGTTCTTGCGCTGGTTTTTTTTCATCTTTGCGGGCTGATGTTCCTTCAAGTCGTTAAAGTTGCTATCCTTTGGATGATTGTCTTTTTTTATTTTTTATTTTTTTCCTTTTATCCTACTTAATGTCCTTGGGCATTTCATTATGATATAAGGTGTATTCAGTCGACTCATTTTAGGAGGATTTTAGGGGGCCAAGGCTCAACTCAGGACTCCTGGACTGTGTGCTCTAACTCTTGGGGACTGGTGTCTGGGCAGGGCTTTGATCTCTGTTTCCTCAAGGTTAGGAACCTGTGCTCTGGAGGGTCCAAGGTGCTCTAGGACTGCTGCTCATAACTCTCTGATGGTTGGTGCCAGCCAGAGCACTTCATAGGAGAGTGGCAGTAGGATCTGTCCTTGTTGACACATGTCAGCAGCAGGGTGCACACTCGTCAGCTGCAGCAGGGTGCCGTCAGGTGCCAGGGTGCCAGCCTTGATGCAGGTGTCTACAGCAGCTGTGGTAGCAGCACAGCTTGGGGATTTGGGAGCCCCTGCCTGAGGACTGTGTGCACATTCATACTGGTGGTAGTATTAGCACGAGACTGGGCAATGGTGGACGCAAGACTGTGTGTGCCCTTTGTGCCCATTCATTCTGGTGTCGGTGGCTGCTCAGGGCTGGGGGTGGGTTCGCTGCTTTTGGTGGCTAGTTCTGTGTTGGCAGCCCCAGCGCAGGGATGGGGTGCTGGCAGGCCCAGGGCTGGCGGGCTCCATGCCTGCTGACTCTCTGAGGACAATAGCAGGGAGGGAGGATGGAGTGCACTCACGGCTGGCAGCAGTGACATGGCAGGGTGCATGTGCACACATGTGCTGGTGGGGAAGGGAAGGCAGGTCCTCCTGTACACGCCCACAAAGCATTGTGGTGGGTGGCCAGTGGGTGAGTGCCTGCAGGCAAGGCAGCATGAAGGAGGCTGCAGTGGGGGAGGAATGCTGCTGCATGTCCAACTGGGGTCACTCTACTGGAGCACTCTGCTAGTCAGGCACAGTCTGCCAGTGCAAGAGCTACCATGTAGGCCCCCAGGAAGTACCTGGGAGTTTCACTCCAAGCAGGTGTGGCTAGGCTCGGGCCCTGGGAGAAGCCAGCAGACCAAAGGGTGACCTAGACTGGCCCCATCTCATGGGCAAGACCACCCTGCAGAGTTGAGGTCCCACAGTTCCCCTAGGGATAGAGTCTTCTATGGGAGCAAGTCTAGCCTAAGGGGGTGGGCGTCCCTGGCAGTGCTACGCTATAGACACTCCCATACAAAACTCTCTGGGCTCTGCCCCAGCTGGAGTGCTGCTTCTACTGCTTCCCTAAGCAGCTTTCCCTGACAACTCAAATGTCCATAGTGGTCCAGGGGTCCCTTCCTACCATGATTCCAGAGGCCTGTGGTGAGAGTGAATTTTTTTCCTTGCCTTTTCAACTCACCCCCTCTGCAGGAGTGGTTGGGGGCCAGGAACAAGTTGTGGTGCTTGGTAGCCTCGAGCAGGGTCCCCAGCTTCCTCTCCCTTCAGCCCCGGCTCTGTGTTTTCCCTCCATCTGTTCTCAGTGCCCTCCCTCTGAAGATCTAGGAGTGTGCCAGTCTTCCTAATGTCCCGGTCCCTCAGTAGGAGATGTTCCTCCTGGCTGTATCTAGTTGGCCATCTTGGAGCAGAAATTTCTAGTTGTTTTTTTTTTTTTTAATAAAAATGTATGGAATCTGTTATTGTGTCTACTTTTGTACATATTAGAAATTTTTAAGTGAAAATTTTTCTAACTCATAAATTTAAATGTATAAAGGAAATATACCGAAATAGTAGTTTCAGAATTACAAATGATTTTCCATTTCTCTGAAAGTCTGAAAAGTTATGCATTATTTTTTGAGAAAATGTTATATGACAGGTGCATGTTACCATAGAAATGAAAGATGGAAAGAACTAAATCACCTGAGATATAGGGGTAGTTTAGGTAGAAATGGAGAGAGGGTAATGTGTCCCCAGAAGGAGAAAGGAGGACATTGATGACAGTTCTCCTGCTCAGCAGTTTTACAAGGACCCATTTTAATAAGCTACACATAGGTATGTATACAGCATGCTCTGGTGAATTTGAGTAAGTATGTGAGCTTGCTATGTAAAAGCTAAATAAAGCTTTTTTCTGTAGACGATGCGTCTTTAAGAATGATTGTTGTTCTCTTCCATATTATAAACAACTTACACAGTCTTATCCACACAGAACATTCTCAAATATTAATGATTTATTAAAATCCAGTGAATTTCACATGATATTTGAAACCTAGCAATATCTTTTAAGTAGAAAATGTTCTTTATTCACAACGGTTTTGCTGCAGATTAAATATTTCTTCAAGGCAGTTTGATTTGTATTCTCTGCAGTGCTATGAAGGGAAATCCTCCAAAGATATCCTGAAAAGAGTAGCTGCAAATGCATTGATGTCACTTCTGGCTGTCAGTAGAAGAGCACAGAAACATGCTTTGAAAGGTGAGCCACGTGACACGTCAGCTGTGTTGATGGCATTATCAGCAGCTCATATGTTTTGTTGCTTGTTAAAGTTAATTTTCTTTAGACTCAAAATGTAAAAAACTTACAGTATAGTCTTAGTGTCAGTAAAAATCATTTTTTCATACAGAAGCAGTAAATATGCATTACTTTTCAAATAAAAAGATTAGACGTAGTTTTTTGTTTGTTTAATATGTGAGGTTCTTGCTCTAAAGGACCTATATGTAAATATTAGAGAAGCTAAAAGGTAACACATTGAGTTTCATTGTAATTAAATATTACTATCCAGAAGCACTTACTGCATACCTGAACAAAACCCACATAGTTTTGATGGTAAAAACAGCAACAGACAGTTCCATATTTTCTAAATTTCTCCTCTTGAGTGTTGTAATTTCTCATTTGGGAATCGGAAAATATAGATCTGAGAATTAAAAGAGAATAATGGCAACATCAAGTCCATTAATATCAGTTGTGATTTGCTACTAAAACAAATGATGTATTCCTCAAGTTATAAATTGGATTTGGGGAGTATCTTACTAAAAACTGAAAACAAGTGGCCTTCAGCATTTTAGTCCTCTTACTTTTCCCCCCTCTGATTCATTAATCACTGACTGAAAATTCTAAAATGAAGTGGGTCAGAAATAGAGAATGTTACCTTTTTGAGAATCTGATTGGTATATGTGGTTTTAACTTAACTTGGAAATAGAATATCCTTTTGACTGCTATAGATTTTGTCTTTCAGCCAATCTTATAGACAATTGCATGGAGCAGATGAAACACATAAATGCACAACTGAACCTAGATTCTCTGAGGCCTGGGAAAGCAGCATTGAAAAAAAAGGTAATATTGTGGGATAAATGAATGGCTATATGTAGAGACCATTCTCCAGTCCCCTTGTGCCTAGAAATGAGCACGAGCTTGAAATGAGTATCTCATTTAGAAGCAAGGTAGAGATGGATGAATTAATGAGATTTCTATGTTAGCAGATTGTTGACTTGTTTTGGTCTTAATTCTTACTTGAAGATCTTTAGACAACATCTGTTTATTATGTACTGTTGTTATTATAAAACATTGGAAATATCCACATATACATGATACTATGCCAGATAAATTTTTTATACTACAAAAAGAAAATCTTTATCTCAAAACAAGCATAGGTTAACTAGGAATGAGATCTATAACAACTATAATTTATTAAGAGTTTTCTATATGTCAGCCACTATTGAAACCTTTAATATTTATTATCTCATGAACAAACACTCATTACAGCACAATCACACAGTTGGTAATCGTTGGAGCTAATATTTGCCCCATATCTGGGTGGTTGAAGAGCTGGTATTCCTCATCTCTGTTTTTCTCCTTCTGTGCCTTCTGAATATCTCCTCTAGCATTGAGTCTGTTGGACTCATGTTTAAACTGCATGCTCAGATAAACTCAAAATAACATAGTTATTATATAATAGCTATGGTTAACAATAACTACTGTGGTTAACAAGATCTGCCACCTACTTATTCAGCAAATGAAAGTGTGTGAATAGTATAAATATATAAATATACATATATGTGTGTAGGTAAGGCCGTTATAGCAGCACTCTATGTAATAACTAGTTTCTACTTCCCTTAATAAGAAACCAAGACAAAGTCTTATTTAATAGTGTAATTGATTCAGGAGATTGATTGTATGTTTATCAGTTCTTTTTTTTTTTTTTTTTTTTTTTTTTGCCTCTTTTCCTCTCTAGCCAAAGGCCCTTCATCATTGAGAAAGTCAGCCAACACCTGATATGATTGAAAACCTGTCAGTATCTGCCTCACTTTATTGAGATGAAACATGGAGGCTATCATATATCTGAGTTCCTCCATGCTTGATAGAACAAAAATAGCTTTTTCGTGGTGAATGTGCTTCTTGAGATATGGTCATCTTTCAGAGATCATTAGCCTGTCAGTTCCCTCAGAGTTACAGTGGTCGGGCATGATTAGAGCACACCTGCATTGTACTGTGACCCAAAGGGGAGGGAATTACTATACACAAAAACGGAGTATGCTGTTGCATTCACAGTTTTCAACTGCTTTTTGTTTAAATAGGAGGATGGTGTTATTAAAGAGTTAAGCATTGCCATGCAGCTCCTAAGAAACTGTCTTTATCAAAATGAAGAATGTAAAGTAAGTAGAGCTACTTTTCAAAATTTTAGTAGAAGTACTGGTATTAAGCAGTTTAATTTTTATATGAGATAATGTAGTAGGAAAAATGGAAAGCTCTGACTTTTAAATTTTTAGACACACGGTTGATTGGTCCTCAAACTCAGTGTTAGTTGTCAGAAATGTGTGTATCTAATCTTGTTATTCATCACTGATTACATTTCTTGTGTTTATCAGTGTTTTATCATTGAAATTTTAACTTCACAAACCTCAGCCTCATTCTGTACTCTTAGGCATTTTAAGTGTTGGTTTCCCACCTATTTTAGGTATGGAATGAATGGCTGGCTGTGTCTTATAAGGTAGATTCTTTCAAAATGGGTTGTCAAAACAACTCTGCAAGGAAATAAATGAAACTCTCTGTATCTATAAGGAAATAAGAGTTTCCTGCTTCAAAGGAGAAGAGAGTTAGAACTGCTACCTAGTGTGGCCACATCCACTGAGAGGAAGTTGCTTCTAGCTCTGCTGACTCCCTGTGACCATTTACACAGCCCCTCTGTCTAGAAATCACTGAGATATTTTGCTTTGTCTGTAAGCATTGATGATATTTTAAACCATTGTATCAGTACTACTATAGAGGATATAATCTTTTGAACACTATGATTTGCTTTGTCTATAGTTTTACAACACTTTTGAAATACTAGATTAATGCTTTAATGCAGAAATACTAGATTATTCTTTATAAGAGCTGACCATGAAAATAAAATTTAAAAAATACTAAATTAAAGCTTTAATATAGAAAGCAAAGATAAATTATAGAAACTTTTATTGCCTTTTAAATGTTTACCTGTTTTGCTCTTGTGGTAAGAGCACAACTGGAAAAACCATACCACATCTGGAAAAGGGACATGTTGAACACACTTACTCCTTACCCGATGTTAAAAAGCCAGAGCCATGACTCACAATTAATATTTCCGAGTAGTTTGATGGAAATTAAGTATTTATTTATACATTTTATTAAAATTCCCCATATATGAATTTATATGAACTTTTTCTCAAAACTAAAGTGCCATTAATAAACTTATGATTCCTTCATGCTTATGATATTATGCTTGTGACTGGATGTACAGTCAGTATTCATGTGTATATGTAAATATATAAATTTCATGTGTGTGTGCAGTTAATATTCATTCATGACACCTTATTCAGGGAAATACTCTGGAATACTTTACATGTAGGATCTACCTATAAAGATTTATGAAATGCTAACCTGGCTGCTAGTTATAAATATTGTGCTCAATTTGTATCACATTAGGCATTTATAAAAGTGTAATATCTCAATAAGTCAAAGCATTTCTGTATTTCTAAATTGTTTAATAAGAAGTAAACCCAAAGAATACTTAGATTATCCTTGAGTATAAATATAATCTTACAGAGGTAGAGATTCTTAATTTCAATTTCAGCTTTTATCAGGTGTATGGCATGTTCTCATTATTAATAGTTGACCACTATTGGGTAATTCACCAGGTCACCCACTGCCACCCCACCCTGCTGTCTGCATATGCATAACATTAGGGGGTTTTCATACTGGAAGGATCATGGTGGCTGTGAGGTAAATGAATTAAACAGTGGATAAGGTTAGGCGGAGGGGACTGTCATAGTCCAGACAAGAGATGATGACACCTTAACTTGAGCAGGTAGAAAGGAGAAGAAGGGTAGGGAGTAAACTGGAGGCATTGAAAAGAGGAGGAGGGATGTAGAATGACTTCCAAACTCCAGTTTAAGCTGCTGCATTATGATGCATTAAGAGTGCATGATAGAGCAGAGCACAGGTGTGAGAGACCCGACATTCCTGCTTGCACGTGCTAGCCTCAAGAGTCTTACGGGCATCCAGGTGAAAAATGGCTTGTCAATGTGTAGATGGTGTTTGTGGTCCTCGCTATTGTTGAAATTTCCCAAGAAAGTATGTAATGAAAACCAAGGTCGTATCTTTGGAAAATAGGAACATTTAAGAGAGGGCAGAAAACAACTGAGAAAGGAATACTGGAGAAGGGATTTGGAGATTGCATTAGGCCATTCTTGCCTTACTATGAAGAAATATCTGAGACTAGGTAATTTATTAAAGAAAAGAGGTTTAATTGGCTCACAGTTCTGCAGACTATACAGGACGCATAGTGGCATCTGCTTCTGGGGAGACCTTAGGAAACTTGCAATCATGACAAGAAGGCAAAAGGGGAACAGGCACATCACATGACTAGAACTGGAGCAAGAGAGAGAGAGAGCTGGCGAGGAGGTGCTGGACACTTTTAAATGACCAGATCTCGTGAGATCACTCACTGTCTTGAGGCAAGCACCAAGCAATGAGGAATCCGCCCCCAAGATCTAAACACCTCCCACCAGGCCTCATCTCTAGCACTGGGGATTACAACTCAACATGAGATTTGGGCAGGGACAAATATCCAGACTGTCAGAGATGATCCAAGATAGAGCAGCAGCATGGAAATTAAGAAAGAAGAGACATACAGCAAGTGCCACAGTGCTTAAGCTTTGTTGGCAACCACAAAAGTAGGAGTGGCCTCAGTAGAATCTTTAGGGCAGAAAATAAATGGAAATGACCTAAGATTAAATGTGAGACGGGGAAATTATAGCAATAATGATGTAGAAGTTTGGTCATGAAAAGTGGCATTAATAATTTAGAACGTATAGGATGAAAGGAAATGAGTATGTTTGTTTCTCTTAACATGTAAACTGCTTGAATACAGGCACAGAAATGAGCAAATTGGGGACGAATTGTTTAAGAGATAGCAAGAGGAGAACTAACTGGTGGATTAAGATCCCTGAGGAGGCAGGAAGAGCTGTGCTCCAGAACACAGTTGAATGTATGAATCTCTGGCAGGCAAGAAGTGGAACACCTCTTTGTCACTGCCAGGCAGACAGGAAGGATGAATGGATGAAAATACAGATAAACTATGTGGACAGAATGGCAGAGGAGATAAAGGAGTTTGTACTTAATCGTTTCTGTCTTCTCTATGAAATAGTAAACAAGGTCGTCTGCTGCAGATGGAGGGCTGTGTGCCACGGAGAGTGGTGAACATGGGAAGAGCTTCAGGGAGAGCACTGGGAATGACCTCAGTGCTTATGGGGAGTGTCAAACATTGGGACTCACTTCTCCTATTCTGCCACTTGATGCTATGTGAAATTGTGTAGGGTGTATTTATGTGCATGCTCACATGCATAAACATGGGTCTACGAATTACCTCAGGATTCTTGTTCATTTAAAACAGATATTGCTGCACTTAAACAGCTATATTTTATCTGCAATATTGTCCTGGGGTAACTGATCTTTGTAATAAAGACTCTGAGTTACTTCGGAATTTATTGATTTATAATAATATTTAGACTGAATTTTATATATTCAAATTACTCAAAAATTGTGATTTACTTTGAGTATATACACACACACACAGAGAGAGAGTGGGGGAGAGGGAGAGAGGGCAGGCGAGGAGGACTCAGAGTTGATCAGAAAGTTTAACCAGAAATTCTCACTTCTGGCCATTTCATAGCATTTACAGGAATTTATTCAGTGTTGTGAGTTATCACTTTGCTGTTTAATTTACATGTTACAAAGGCTGTTTTCTATGCCTCCTACCTTAGTGGCACATCTTAACCACCCTGGTGTTGAAGGGACTTCCTGAGATTGGTCAGGCTCGTGGTCAGGGCCACCATGTGTGGAGCCCATTGAGGGTGGGGCAGGATGCTGAAGACAGCCACAGGATTCTCCTTGTGTCTTACGTTGGTGGCTTTTTGTTGTTGTTTTGATTTTAATGTTATATTTTCATATATTCAGACTAATGGCTGTCTTTTTCCCTTCCTTCAACAGGAAGCAGCTCTTGAAGCTCACCTTGTGCCTGTCTTGCACTCTCTCTGGCCTTGGATTTTGATGGATGATTCATTGATGCAAATTTCTCTGCAGCTCCTTTGTGTCTATACTGCAAATTTTCCAAATGGTAAATAGGATCCAATACTGCCTTTCAATAATATACCAAAATACTAGTTTTATAAATGTCGTTAAGGTGGACTGGAAAAACTAATACGTATTTTGAAGTATTTCTCTGATTTATTGAGGATATGATGGGCAAAGGCAAGCTTTCTCGTAGGTATTATGAGAGCAGACAGATATTTTAGTGTGTTTGTTGCCATGAGAGAGTCACTGGCAGTGCGGGGAATAGAGAGGGAGGATTGGTCTGATTATCTGGCAATGGGAAATTGAGTTTACTAGGAAAATTGAGAGGATAAAAATTATGATGTAAGACCTCAAAAGCCAAGTGAAGGTTAGAACTTTTTATAGATTCTAGAGCAAGAGACTGGCGTGATGAACGTTAGTTCTCACAACAGTTGGTCTGATGATACACGATATCACTAGGGCTCCTCTTTCGCTCATGCACTTGATAGACATCTTATCAAGAGCCTGCGGTGGGCCATGCATTGTGAGTTCTGGTGAGAGTGATCTGAAATGAGATAGGAGGACAGGTCATGTAGGGCCTCAGGGGCCACAGTAGGGAGTATGGATTTTTATGTGAGTGTAACAGGATTTTTATGTGAGTGCAACAAGATTACATTGGCAGTTGTACGCATGATTTAATTTGTGTTTCAGAAAGATTAGACTAGGTGTGCTGGCTCACGCCTGTAATCCCAGCACTTTGGCAGACCCAGGCAGGTGGATCACTTGAGGTCTGGAGTTTGAGACCAGCCTGGCCAACATGAGGAAACCTTGTCCCTACTAAAAATACAAAAATTAACCAGGCATGATGTTGCATGCCTGCAGTCCCAGCTACTCAGGAGGCTGAAGCAGGAGAATCACTTGAACCTGGGAAGCGGAGGTTGCAGTGAGTCAAGATCACGCCACTAATACCCCAGCCTGGGCAACAGAGCGAGACTCTGTCTCACAAAAAAAGAAAAGAAAAGAAAAATTACCCTGGGCGATATGTGGAGAATGGATGATTGGGAGCAAGTCTAGAAGCAGGGAGACTTCTCATGGAGATATAATGGTGGCTTGGGCTTGAGTGGTAGCTGGAGAGATTGAGAGAAGTAGGCAGATTCAGTATATAGCTCAAAGATAGAGTCAAGGATACCTGTTGTGGGAGGTAGGAAGGAAAAAAAGGTGTCCGGGGTGAACTTCATTTGCAGAAATGAGCCTGAGTGCACAGTAGTGCCATTTACTAAAATGGGGAAGATTTGAAAGAAGCAGACTTGAAGTGAGAAAGAAGTAGGACTCAGGAGTTCTCTTTGGTCTTGTTTAGTCTGAGGTGTTGATGTTCACTGAAGTGAAAATAGTAAGTTGGAGTTGGATTCAATGGAGACTAGAGGTAAGTTTGAGGATTTAAAATGTTGGGAATATTATTAGTTATTTATTGCTGCAAAAGAAATTACTTTAAAATTTAGCATCTGCAAACATCAATCATTTCATTATGCCACGGCTTCTGTGGCTCAGGAATCTGGGAATGGCTAATCTGGGTGGTCCTCGCTCAGAGTCTCTGCAATCATCTGAAGTCTTGACTGGGATAGAGGATCCAGTGTGACTATGGGAGCCTCAATTCCTTGCTACTTACGGCTGTCTCAAACGACCCAGAGTGAGTAGGCCGAGGGCAGACGTTATAGTTTCTTATAATCCAGTCTCAGAAGCAACTGAACAGCACTCCTAGCTCTTGTGGGTCACACATACCAACCCTGGTACAGAGGCAGGGGCCACTGGGACCATCTTGGAGGCTGGCTACCACAGGAGTCATTGTTGTATAAATTGTATTTAAAGCCATGTGGCTATTTGAGATTACCCAGGGAGAATGTGTAGATGGAGAAGCAGAAATCCATGACTGAGTTCTGAGGCACATTAACATTTGGAGTTAATCAAAAGATGAGAAACCAGCAGAAAAAAAGAGAGAAGGAGCAGCCAGTGAGATAACCAGTGCATAGTCACAGGAAGTCAGAGAAGGCATGCTCAGTTGTGTGGAATGCCGTAGAAAATTCTACTAAAGTGAGGATAGAAGCAGTGGCCATTGGACTTAGCAGTACTGATGTTCTTTTGGACCTTGAGGGTAATTTTAGTGTAGTGCTGGAACAGAAACCTACTTAGTGTGGGTTGAGGAGAGAAGATGAAGAAGTAGAGAAGACAGCTTTTCCAAAATGTTCTACTCTTAAGAGGACAAAGAAATGGAGCAACAGCAAGAAACAGATGTGGAGTCAAGGGAGGAGTTTTTGCTCATTTTAAAAAATGTATGTTTTTAAGGCATGTTTATTAACTTAAGGGATTGGGAGAATGAGGTATAGGAAAGAGTACAGGTAAGAGCCCAGCCTGAGAGGATAAGAGAGGTGACAGCTAGAGCACAGCAGACAACAGAAGCAGAGGGAAGGCTGAGAGGAAGGATGTGGATTTAGGAAGGCTGGTAGACTTGATGGGAATGATGAGAAAATTCCCATTTTGAATACTTCTGCTTTCTTCATTTAGGAGAGAACCTTGACCACTAAAAATGAGCAAAGACAAGGAGTAGAGGTGATGTGAGAAGAGGAGAAAGTGTGAAGTTGCTGTTTTTAGAGGAAGGAAAGTAGGATTGCTGGCAGTGTTAAGTACCCATTTAAAATGTATGGTCATAAATTTAAGATTTGACTAGTTAGCAAGTTTTTGTGCTTTCTTCTAACAACACTCAGTTGCCCAGCAACTGGGGTCTCTAAATATCAAAGGTTATACAGAGAAGGGACTGGAACTCAAAACAGTTAAGAGCCCATCTAGTTACTGCCAGATGCTGATGATGGCTTATTCTTTGAATAATCTCACACCTCTGGAGCTGTCCATTTCGATACCCAACTCAGATTGTCTGCAATCAGCACAAAGAGATAGAAACAGACCTTCAGGCTCTTGAACTTGAATTATTATTGAAGCATATGTGTACAGGGTTGTCCTTGCCTTCATTCTGTGCTGTTAACTTTCTCTATTCCTTAGGTCTGGTGGGAATGTCTCCTTTCAGTGCGTTTTCCAGCTCTACTAGTGTGTCTTTTGTTTATTTACTCATCTTCTGTGAGTTTCTTTTACAGAATGTATTGGATTCTGATCAATTTATGCCTAAGTTGGCCTCCTTGTATGAACTTTCACAAGTCAGTTATACCTTAGGTTTACATATAATACAGTCTTATTGATTTAACATTAAAATGTATTTCCAATTTCTTTTTTCTCCCTCAGTAAGTCTCATTCAGTTACTTAATTTCCTGAGAAACACTGGACCCTGGGAAACCTGTAGATGCCACTGCTGGCTCCTGCCATTCTAAGCTATGTGACCTTGAGCAACAAACTGGCTTTTCTGAGCTCTATATCTTTGTTGACCAAATATAGAAAATAGTATTTGTTCTGTCCCCTTTCCCAGGGATATTATGTTCCTTATTTGTATGTTATGTAAAATGAAGGCATTAGACAAGTTATCTCCCATTTCTAAAATTCTGTTCCTCTACACAGGCCTTTATTTAGATGTTTTCTTTAGGAACTATTAAAAACCCTAGTATGCTTACTTCATTCTTTTTTAAAAAATAAACCTGGTGTCTTAAAGTGCTTTGTTGAGATAATTAGGCCCTCATTGAGACAGTATATCTATTAGGTTGCATGTAGACACCAACATTAGCCTCTATTGCTAATTTGCAGTTCACAGGTTAATGGCCAAGTCATTTTGATAGACAGATACGCTTTGCCACTTAGTGTCTTCAAAAACTAAACAGGGAAACTGAGAAGACATTGTGATAGGCTATTATTTTTGAAGGTTGCAGTTCTCTTTGTTGGTCAAGTTGTGGACAACACCCTGTTCAAGCTACACATAGAGGAGCCCTGAGCAACTCTCTGATGCTGTGTGTCCTCAAGCTGGCTTCCCAGATGCCGCTGGAGAACACCACGGTTCAGCAGATGGTTTTTATGCTTCTTTCAAACCTGGCCTTGTCGCATGACTGTAAAGGAGTAATTCAGAAGGTAAGCACTTAAACTCCCCTCATATCTTAAAAGGGTACTCAGTGAAATAATCTTTCCAATCAAAAGTTTACAACTCAGTTTCTAAGATTAATATATTATGATTTTGAGGCATTTTATTTTAAAGGATTATAAAAGGGTTAAGAGGTTCACTTTGTTTAAAGCCAGTTGATAGATGACACGTGCAGAGGGACAGGAGCTGGAGTAGAGTCATGCCATTTCCTTCTCACTGATCTTCTTAGCTTTCGGATTATATTTTATCATTCTCAAAAATGAGGGTTTTAGAACAATAGCTGTCTTACATTTATTGGAGATAAAAAAGTAATATATTGGTCTTTAAACAGACCAAATTGAGCAGTAACAATTTCAGTTTAATTTCATTGACAAAATGGTTTATGAAATCACAGCCCACTTCCCCCAGTTAGACCTTAACTTCCTTATGGCATATTAAGCAATTTTATGAGTTCTCTAGGACTCCAGTTCCCAAACTAGACTCCTCATCCCTGATTTTAACTTAAGATAATTTAAAAGGGATGTAATGAGTTAAATAAATTCTGGTACAGATGTGCACTCAGATTCTGTATTTAGATGTGTATAAACAGAATCCCTAATTAGGAAAATCCCTTCAAATTTGAGTGTAATCAGATTATATATTACTTAATAGTATTGTAATTTGGGTGCTTCCATTTCTTTTACTTGAAGGCCAAGATAAATTGTAAAAGTTGAGAAGATTTATAAGAATTGAGTCTCGTTTTCCTCCACTGTTTCTTCTCCCTGAACTCCTCAGAAGATATTTTGTTATCACCACATGAATAGAAAGATAGGTTTTTCTAAGGAAATGGAAAGATCAGTCTCACCAAGGAAAGATGTTTTCAGTGGCGCCTTGGAGCCAGCCTCCTACTGACTCATGAGTGTCATCTTAAATTTGCAGGAATTTTATGAAAATTCCAGTTGATGTTACATTGTTATTTTGAAATCAGCCGCAGTGAGAGTGTCACACCATGTAATTCTGTGAACTGTACAAATCGTGGATCTTTTCTACCCTCACCACAATCAGTTGTTTATTTACCAGCGCATGGCTGGATATTTTCTTCATGTATATGTTCATGTATGTCATATATGAATATATATATTTGAATATATTTTCTTCATATATGTATTCATATACATACATCATTTCCAAAATG
The DNA here is from genome assembly GCF_000951045.1 of Mandrillus leucophaeus. Lineage (NCBI taxonomy): Eukaryota > Metazoa > Chordata > Mammalia > Primates > Cercopithecidae > Mandrillus > Mandrillus leucophaeus. Next base: position 5,390,487 of record NW_012109141.1, read on the forward strand.
AGACATTCTCTTGAACTGGATGTATGTGATTAGCATCCATAAGAGTGAGAGATTCTGCATATGTGAGAGAAGAGCGGGGGCAGTGCTTCCCACCACTTCCTTATGGAGCATGTTAGTGGGAAGCTAAGTGGGAGCCCCAGAAGGAATGTAAGTACCAGTCTCAAGTCTGGTCTCTGACCTTGAGCTGGAGACCTATTCTCTTTCAGCTTCGTTTGGGCTAAACAAAATAATCTCTAAGATATGTTCAACTCTTAATCTGTTATTCTAGTGCTATACTTAAGAATATTTTGATGAAGTGTGATCAGACTGTCCTTCCAGGGACAGATTAATCAAGTCTTTTTCCTCTGCTCTAATTAGGAAATGCCTGAGACTTCCTCTGCTGCATTAAGTAATAATGAGCCCAGACGCTTAACACTTCTACTTCTTCATTACTCATCTGTAGGACATAGAAAATGCAGCAGGTGCTGTGGTACAACTCAGGCTCTGAAATATCCTGTTTTGTTTTGTTTTCTACCATGGTATACATATTCTACCTGGTGTAGGAAATTGTCTGAAAACATCTTTAGAAGCAGCAAAAAAAAAAAAAAAGGAGTGTCCACAGCACATTTACATTTGAGAGCACTGACATCTACTCTGTCACCCTTGTCAGTCCCAAATCCAGCAAGAATTGAATCTAAAAACTATCAATTTGGCTGAGAGTAGGTGTAAGTGACAGCAAATGCAGCTGAAAGTGGGCATGTAATTTTACAGTTTACTTATTGTGTGGGTAATGTTGATAATATTTCTGTAGCTCATTTCATTCTTAACACTCAGAGTCCTTTTGTATAAAAACGTTAAGTTTATTTTATAGATTAAAGCCAACATCTTGATTTTGGTCTAGGAAAACCTAAGAGATAAACTGGAGTAGATTTAAACAGAGAGAAAGAGGAGTTATTCTGTGTGCAATCATAAAAGTTAAGTGATTGCATTTCATTTCTAAGATGTCCACCTAACTGTGGTTTCCATGCTGCCATGGGCTGCAGCTTCATGTAGCACTTTTATACTTTGCGTATAGATTAGTCTAAATAATTTATTATCTTTCTTATAGTTAAGGGTTTGGTGGCGTTTTGTGGAAGAGGCTTTATTTGGAGGCTGAAAAGACTCTTACAGTGCAAATAATAGAGCTTTCTCATCTGTAAGCGTAATAGAATGACATGTAGCCATCAGAAATTCTTACTTGTAATGATAAGTACCTGGGATAAAGTGAACGTGAGATGTATCTATAGATGTGATAAAAACAACAACACCTGTAGCTACAATGATTGAAAATGCCCTCACTACTTCCAGAGTTGTTAACTAGTATTCAAGACTGATTTGGATTTTTTCCTTTTTTCCTTCCTTAGGGTAGCTTTTAATGACGAGCAAAATCACCAGAAGGCAGAGAAAAGAGAAAACTCAAGAGGCCTGAAATAATCTCCAAACTTAATTATCAATTCTAAATAATTAAGAGTTAACTATAGTATACTTCATCCATCATGAGGAAAAAATTAGCAGGAATTAAAACTTGAGCACTATTTTGTTCTTCTTACCTTTTTCACTTATACTTGGAAATAATATAGATGGAGTATTCAGAAGGTATTAGAAAGGATAAATTAATGTAGGGGAAGAGTATATCAGAATGTTAGTTAATCGTTCACCAAGGGACTAGGAAAATAATGAAAAAGATGAGAAGAAAATAATATTCTCTCTATTTATCCACAGAGTAACTTCTTACAGAACTTCCTCTCTCTAGCATTGCCAAAAGGAGGAAATAAACATCTCAGTAATCTGACTATTCTTTGGTTGAAGTTACTTCTGAATATATCATTTGGAGAGGATGGGCAACAAATGATTCTGAGGCTTGATGGCTGTCTGGACTTACTAACAGAGATGAGCAAATATAAGCACAAGAGCAGCCCTTTATTGCCTCTTCTTATCTTTCATAATATTTGCTTCAGTCCTGCTAATAAACCCAAGATCCTGGCTAATGGTAAGTATTCACGCATGCATATGTTTATATATGTAGTTATTCATATTTGGTGTTCAGATCAACACCAAATAATTTTATAAATAATTTTCTAGGTATTTATTAAGCACCCACTGTGTTCAAGGCACTGTGGAAGGCATGGGAATGAATCAGGCATGGCTTCAGCCTTCCGTGGGCTGCCTGAAGTCTCCTGAGGTTAGCAAATCATGTCATTCCAGTGCACATACTGGACACCTGGAGGAAGGGGAGTCGTGGACGAGGGCTCCCTGGCCTTACCTTCTGCTCGCTCTCTTCTCTCCTTGCTCTTCCTCTAACTCCCCCACCCCTCCTCTGCATCTTCAAGCAAATGCTACTATGTCAGTGAAGCCTCTCCAGAACCACGTGTTATTATAATAGCCCCAAGCCCTTCTTTCTGCCTTCTCTTTCCTCCTCCTCACCATGTCCTTTCCTGGTTTTATTTCCCTCCGTAGTATTATTGCCATCTGATAAGAGTGTGTGTTTCATGTATCTGTCTATCTGTCTATTCCGAGTCTTCCCACACGAGAAAGTAAGCTCTTATGGGGTCAGGAGGTTTTTGTCTGCTTTGTTTGTTTACGTGTAGCACCTAGAATTGTGCCTACAACTAGCGAGCACTCAGTAAATATTTGATGATTGAGAGAGATGCTAAGCAGACCAGAGAGTTCAGGGCTTGAGATCAGATGGTGCAGTTAGCCTTGCAGAGAACTCTGTTCTCTGAGACGTAGGACAGATGGAGGCAAGGATTGGTAAGGATTCAGAAAAAAATTGAAGCAAAAAGAATTGGAAAGATATTTTTCTGCAACCATGTGTTATCGCTGTGAGGAGTATGTGAACTTCACGGGGAGTGAGTTTTATAAAAGACACGTGTTCTAGTGAAAAACAGAAGGTGGGCTGCAGACCCCTACGTGCCTGGTCTTGAATGCCAGCCCCAGGGCATCACTCCAGGGTCACCTGGCACAGCCTTGCTGGGCCCAGCTTCTTCATCTATAAAAGAAGCCCACTATTCTTGATTTGGTTAAGAATCAGTTTATAAACACACATTAAGTGTCTAGCACTATTTCTGGTACATGATAAATGTTTAAGATAGGTTCATTCTCTTGTTCTTTCATGTTTTTCACTTAATCTTTTCTGAGGCATTTTTCTGTGAAATCAGGGGTTTTCTAAGTGTACGAAAATGATTCTTCTTACATTTTGTGGTGTATATAGTTGTGATTCTATTTTTCTGATAAGCATTCTGATAATCAGCTGCTAGATATGATATGGAAAGATGTTTAAAGTTCAGTTAGCTTGTACCAGACCTAACCTTACTGTGGATTTTGCACTCTGCCTTCCACTGGCTGCTGTGCTGATGCTGCGCTCTCTGTTGCTGCGTGATGTGCATCACTGGTTTTATTTCCATCCTCTCCCACTGTATCTGCTTCAGCCCTCACATTTGTAAAATGAGGGTAATGATAATCCCTCCTCAGGGCAATGAGAGAGCCTGTGAAGTGTCTGTGGCCATTCTTGGTATATAGCAGCGACTCAGTAACATCTGATATTGTTTGTTCGCCTTTCTTAGAATGATTTTTTTCTTTGGGGACTACTTACTCCAATTTATTATTGAGAGTTGGAAAAAGGTCAAGCTTTTTGGGAACTGAAGGAGATAAGTATGCATTTTCCACTTCTAGATCCCTCTAGAATTATTTTTACCATTTCTTTGTAGTCAGCAATGCTTTTTCTCCATTAGCTTAAAGCAGATGGACAAACTTTGGTGAGAAACTTCCCCTACCCTCACAGACTAGAGATCAGTGGGCTTGAGGCAGGGGTAAGATAATAGACATCAGCTGTGCAGTTTCTGTAGGAACTATAAAAGGATGTCACAGGCTATGCCTCCCTTTCCACTTGGGGATCTACAGAGGAGGCCTAGCAGAGTCAGCCAGCTTAAAAGTCTCCCAGGAAAGGCTGCCTCTGGTTGGTAGCACCCACACATCTGGTTTAAATAGTCAGGAGTGGAGTGTGCAGTGGAGCTTGACCTTGCTGGTAAAAATTGATCTGGGGCTGGGCACAGTGGCTCACAACTGTAATCCCAGCACTTTGGGAGGCTGTGGTGGGTGGATCATTCGAGGTTAAGAGTTCGAGACCAGCCTGGCCAACATGGTGAAACCCTGCCTCTACTAAAAATACAAAAATTAGCCAGGCATGGTGGTGGGCACCTTGTAGTCCCAGCAGGAGAATTGCTTGAACCAGGGAGGTTGTAGTGAGCCAAGATCATGCCACTGCACTCCAGCCTGGGCAACAGAGTGAGACTCTGTCTCCCCCCAAAAAAAAAAAAAAGATCTGGAACATTCCTTGTTTCTGGTAATGCCACACTAAGTCTCCTCTGAAAACAACAGTAACATGCTGCTAGAGAAGCTGTATTGACGTGTGCGTCAAAATAATAAAAAAACTGAAAAGATACTGAGAAACTTCCAGGCCAGTTTTGATTGAAAGTCTTGCCCAGACAAGTAAGAAGTATATAGAAAATTATTTTGCCCCAAGTGCATTGGCCAAGATTGTGTGCTTGGCTTTTGTTGAGGAGTATTGAGGGGTGAGAGAACGGAAGCCGCGATTCCCCACAGTGGGGATTCTTACTGGCTATCCTGCTTGAATTAAGCTGGACCTCCAAAGAATCATTCTCTTAATAGATAGATGAGCCAGAAATACGTTGGTTTCCCAAACTTCATGAAGGAGACTGTAAAGAAGAGGAAAAAAAATGTGAGAATGGGTACTACAGACTGCTTCTGACAGGGCTCTGCACCCAAATTTGGCCGTGAACTTGGCTTGAGGTGCCTTCGATTGATGGTGCCTCTGGGTACTTAGCAAAAGCCAACTGCCTTAGTGTTGGATGAAAGACAAGTTCATACTGGGCCTCAGGGAACCTCTACAAATAATTTTTCAAAAGCATTAACCAGCACAAAGTTAGAGATAATCAAGCACATTAGGAGACATGGCAACATGTAGTAAGAAACAGCAGAGGGATAAAAATGCCAGCCTATCTGCCCAGACTTTGAATATGGGAATTACAAAGCACGGGTTTAAAAATAACTTTAATTATACCATATTTAGATAAATAAATGACAAGCTTGAAAATTTTAGGAAATGGGAAACTGACAAGTTGAAATATTTGAAAAGAACTAAACAGAACTTCAAGAACTTTACTGTGCAGTATGATAATCAGCCACATGTAGCTATTTAAATTTAAACTAATTAAAATTATTCAGTTGTACTCACTACATGTGGCTAGTGGCTATCTTATTAAATAGCACAGATATAAATATTTCCATTATTGTAGGAAGTTCTGTTTTACAACAGTAACCTAGAACTTCAGTAGCCAAAATTGAAAACTTAATATACATGTCTGACAGCAAGTTAGGCATAGCAGAGAACTTAGGAATTAGAAGATAGATTAGAAAAATATTATCCAGAATGCAGCAGAGAAAGCTAAAAAAATGAGAAAGGATTACAAGAATCACAGGTAAGTGACACAGCAGATATATCAACACAGTCTGTGTGTTCAATGAAGTGTCCTAGGAGAATGGGAGAGGAAATATTTGAAGAAATGATGGGTAAAAACTTTAAGAACTTTTCTAAGACACTAATGTCATCATAACTGACAACTCATTGTAATTGCCAAACTGACATCCCTAAACTTATAATTAAACCAATTATATTAAGAAGGTAATATTCAAAGCTCATTACTTTCTAATTATTTACAATTTACTATTGTATATTTGCTTGAGGTTATTTAAATATTTATATGAGAATTCAGACCTACTTGTTAAACCCAAAATTGTTTTATTGCTTTGTAATATGCATGTTTCACAATAACATTTGTTTTGTTAAAAAAGTCAGTCCACTTGCATTATCAGAGGGGCCCACCACATTAATTGACCTATATATATACACACACACACACAGTACTTTATTAAAAATGCTTTAAGAGATAGCAGCTGGTTGAAGGAGTTATAAACTTACTTAGATCATAGGAGTTATATATTCTGAGTGTTTGGGACAACATTTAAAAACATCACTTGATGCTATGCAGATAAGTGGACATTTGATTAGTAAGGGGACATTTGATGTGTCCTAATGAGTAGCACTTGCAGCTATAACCGCACGTGATAAATTGCGTCTGCAAGCTACTTACATGGCTTGTTTCTGGGTAGGTGATGATACAGGAAAACCAAAGGGCGTCAGATAGTGCAGATGAGGTGTTCAGGGAGTCGGCTGCAGTGTGCCCGAAGCATCACTGCACCTGCCTTTCACATTGTTCTGCTGTGCGTTTCCAGTTCACGTTAGAGAGCAGCTTTTTTTTTGTTTGTTTTGGTTTTTAAGTATTTAAAATCCCTTAAAAAATGAATTATATAGACAAAATTTTTGTTTATTTTATTCTGGAATCTTTCATGCAACAAGTATTTATTGAGCTCCTAAAATACACTAGCATTGTGGTTGGTCTAATACCAGTGAGCAGACAGTGCTCTCCGACTAACACCAGTGAGCAGACGCTGCCCCCTAACCGACACCAGTGAGCAGACGCTGCCCCC
>NW_012109141.1:5398126-5401764 GCF_000951045.1 Mandrillus leucophaeus
CTGCATAGTATTCCATGGTGTATATGTGCCACATTTTCTTTATCCAGTCTATCATTGATGGGCATTTGGGTTGGTTCCAAGTCTTTGTTATTGTGAATAGTGCTGCAGTAAACATACATGTGCATGTATCTTTATAGTAGAATGATTTATGATCTTTTGGGTATATACCCAGAAATGGGATTGCTGGGTCAAATGGTATTTCTGGTTCTAGATCCTTGAGGAATTGCCACACTGTCTTCCACAGTTGTTGAACTAATATACACTCCCACCAACAGTGTAAAAGCATTTCTGTTTCTCCACATCCACTCTAGCATCTGTTGTTTCCTGACTTTTTAATGATCATCATTCTAACTGGTGTCAGATGGTAGCTCGTTGCGGTTTTGATTTGCAGTTCTCTAATGACCAGTGATGATGAGCCTTTTTTCATATGTTTGTTGGCCATACACATGTCTTCCTTTGAGAAGTGTCTGTTCATAACCTTCGCCCACTTTTTGATGGGGTTGTTTGGTTGTTTTTTTTTCTTGTAAATTTGTTTAAGTTCCTTGTAGATTCTGGATATTAGCCCTTTGTCAGATGGATAGATTGCAAAAATTTTCTCCCATTCTGTAGGTTGCCTCTTCACTCTGATGATAGTTTCTTTTGCTGTACAGAAGCTCTTTAGTTTAATTAGATCCCATTTGTCAATTTTGGCTTTTGTTGCAATTGCTTTTGGTGTTTTAGTAATGAAGTCTTCGCCCATGCCTATGTCCTGAATGGTATTGCATAGGTTTCCTTCTAGGGTTTTTATGGTTTTAGGTCTTACGTTTAAGTCTTTAATCCATCTTGAGTTAATTTTTGTATAAAGTGTAAGGAAGGCGTCCAATTTCAGTTTTCTGCATATGGCTAGCCAGTTTTCCCAGCACCATTTATTAAATAGGGAATCCTTTCCCCGTTGCTTGTTTTTGTCAGGTTTGTCAAAGATCAGATGGTTCTAGATGTGTGGCGTTATTTCTGAGACCTCTGTTCTGTTCCATTGGTCTGTGTATCTGTTTTGGTATCAGTATCATGCTGCTTTGGTTACTGTAGCCTGCCTTGTAGTATTGTTTGAAGTCATGTGGTGTGATGCCTCCAGATTTATTCTTCTTGTCCAGGATTGTCTTGGCCATGCAGACTCTTTTTTAGTTCCATATGAAATTTAAAGTAGTTTTTCCAATTCTTTGAAGAAAGTCAATGGTAGCTTGATGGGGATAGCATTGAATCTGTAAATTACTTTGGACAGTATGGCCATTTTCACGATATTGATTCTTCCTATCCAAGTGCATGGAATGTTTTTCCATTTGTTTCCTCTCTTATTTCCTTGAGCAATGGTTTGTAATTCTCCTTCAAAAGGTCCTTCACATCCCTTGTAAGTTGTATTCCTAGGTATTTTATTCTCTTTGTAGCAACTGTGAATGGGAGTTCACTCATGATTTGGCTTTCTGTTTGTCTATTATTAGTGTATAGGAATGTTTGTGATTTTTGCATAGTGATTTTGTATCCTGAGACTTTGCCGAAGTTGCTTATCAGCTTAAGGAGATTTTGGGCTGAGACTTTGGGGTTTTTAAAATATACAATCATGTCATCTGCAAACTGAGACAATGTGACTTCCTCTTTTCCTATTTGAATACCCTTTATTTTTCTCTCTTGCCTGATTGCCCTGGCCAGAAGTTCCAATACTATGTTGAATAGGAGCGGTGAAAGAGGGCATCCTTATGCTGGTTTTCAAAGGGAATGATTCCAGTTTTTGCCCATTCAGTGTGATATTGGCTATGGGTTTGTCATAAATAACTTATTTTGAGATATGTTGCATCAATACTTAGTTTATTGAGAGTTTTTAGCATGAAGGGGTGTTGAATTTTTTTGAAGGCCTTTCTGCATCTATTGAGATAATCCTGTGGTTTTTGTTGTTAGTTCTGTTTATGTGATGGATTACGTTTATTGATTTGTGTATGTTGAACCAGCCTTGCATCCCAGGGATGAAGCTGCCTTGATCTTGGTGGATCAGCTTTTTGATGTGCTGCTGGATTTGGTTTGCCAGTATTTTATTAGGATTTTCGCATCGATGTTCATCAGAGATATTGGCCTGAAATTTTCTTTTTTGTGTGTGTCTCTGTCAGGTTTTGGTATCAGGATGATGCTGGCCTCATAAAATGAGTTAGGGAGGATTCCCTTTTTTTCTACTGATTGGAATAGTTTCAGGAGGAATGGTACCAGCTCCTCTTTTTACCTCTGGTAGAATTCGGCTGTGAATCCCTCTGGTCCTGGGCTTTTCTTGGTTAGTAGTCTATTAATTACTGCCTCAATTTCAGAATTTGTTACTGATCTATTCAGGGGTTCGACTTCTTCCTAGTTTAGTCTTGGGAGGGTATATGTGTCCAGGAATTTATCCATTTCTTCTAGATTTTCTAGTTTATTTGTGTAGAGGTGTTTATGGTATTCTCTGATGGTAGTTTATATGTCTGTGGGATCAGTGGTGATCTCCCCTTTATCATTTTTTATTGTGTCCGTTTGATTTTCTCTCTTTTCTTCTTTATTAGTCTGGTTAGCGATCTATCTATTTTGTTAATCTTTTCAAAAAGCCAGCTCCTGGATTCATTGATTTCTTGAAGGGTTTTTTGTGTCTCTCTCCTTTAGTTCTGCTCTGATCTTGTCTTCTGCTAGCTTTTGAATTTGTTTGCTGTTGCTTCTCTAGTTCTTTTAATTGTGATGTTAGGGTGTTGATTTTAGATCTTTCCCCCTTTCGCCCGTAGGCATTTTGTGCTGTAAATTTCCCTCTAAACACCGCGTTAGCTGTGTCTCAGAGATTCTGGTATATTGTGTCTTTGTTCTATTTGGTTTCAAAGAACTAATTTATTTCTGCCTTAATTATGTTATTTACCCAATAGTCATTCAGGAGCAGGTTGTTCAGTTTTCATGTAGTTGTGCGGTTTTGAGTGAGTTTCTTAATCCTGAGTTCTAATTGGTTTGCACTGTGCTGTGAGAGACTGTTATAATTTCGGTTCTTTGGCATTTGCTGAGGAGTGTTTTACTTTTAAGTGTATGGTCAGTTTTAGAATAAGTGCAATGTGGTGCTGAGAAGAATGTATACTCTGTTGATTCGGGGTGGAGAGTTCTATTAGGTCTGCTTGGTCCAGAGTTGAGTTCAAGTCCTGAATATCCTTGTTAATTTTCTGTCTGTTGATGTGTCTAAAATTGACAGTCGGGTGTTAAAGTCTCCCATTAGTATTGTGTGGGAGTCTAAGTCTCTTTGTAGGTCTCTAAAAACTTGCTTTATGAATCTGGGTGCTCCTGTATTGGGTGCATATATATTTAGGATAGTTAGCTCTTCTTGTTGCATTGATCCCTTTACCATTGTGTGATGCCCTTCTTTTTCTTTTTTGATCTTTGTTGGTTTATAATCTCTTTTTATCAGAGACTAAGATTGCCACCCCTGCTTTTGTTTTTCTTTTTTGCTTGCCATTTGCTTAGTAATTCTTCCTCCATCCCTTTATTTTGAGCCTATGTGTGTCTTTGCACATGAGATGGGTCTCCTGAATACAGCACACCAGTGGGTCCTTGACTGCATCCAATTTGCCAGTCTGTGTCTTTTAATTGGGGCATTAACCCGTTTACATTTAAGG
>NW_012109141.1:5402994-5403772 GCF_000951045.1 Mandrillus leucophaeus
ACCAGTGAGCAGACGCTGCCCCCAACCGACACCAGTGAGCAGACGCTGCCCCCAACCGACACCAGTGAGCAGACGCTGCCCGCTAACCGATACCAGTGAGCAGACGCTGCCCTCCAACCGATACCAGTGAGCAGACACTACACTCACAGACCCTGCCCTTGAACCAGTTACAGTTTAAATACATGTATTTTGCAGGTTTCGGGGTGTCGAATGTATATATGGAAAGGATTCGCAATAGTGTTTCACCTTTAAGAATGCAACACATTCTTGAAATCACAAAATTTAGAGGAAAAATAGTTTGATAAAATTTAATGATATGTAAAATAGGTAATAAAATAGGTTCAAATGTTGTTCCAAAACACCCTGACAATTTCCTTGGAACTAGACTTCTGGAAATCTTCACTTAGTGAGCAGATTGCTGCAGATAATTAGTGAGTCTTGATTTACTACTCGGGCTCACTTTGCAAAAAGAGTATATCTTGTGTGTTGATATAACTTTAAAACACTTTTTTCTCTGAAACATAAACCCACAAATTTCTCTAAAATGTTTAGTCATTCCTTTTTGTATTTATTATTCTTTTATTAAGATAAGTTAATGCTTAAGGGAATTTTGTGCATTTGTCTTTCTATCCCTTGATCATTTTTCTGCTTTTTTAAAATTATTATTATTATACTTTAAGTTCGGGATACATGTGCAGAACATGCAGGTTTGTTACATAGGTATACACGTGCCATGGTTATTTGCTGCACCCATCAACCCATCATCTACATTAGGTAT
>NW_012109141.1:5404485-5406402 GCF_000951045.1 Mandrillus leucophaeus
AGTCTCTTTGTAGGTCTCTAAAAACTTGCTTTATGAATCTGGGTGCTCCTGTATTGGGTGCATATATATTTAGGATAGTTAGCTCTTCTTGTTGCATTGATCCCTTTACCATTGTGTGATGCCCTTCTTTTTCTTTTTTGATCTTTGTTGGTTTATAATCTCTTTTTATCAGAGACTAAGATTGCCACCCCTGCTTTTGTTTTTCTTTTTTGCTTGCCATTTGCTTAGTAATTCTTCCTCCATCCCTTTATTTTGAGCCTATGTGTGTCTTTGCACATGAGATGGGTCTCCTGAATACAGCACACCAGTGGGTCCTTGACTGCATCCAATTTGCCAGTCTGTGTCTTTTAATTGGGGCATTAACCCGTTTACATTTAAGGTTAATATTGTTATGTGTGAATTTGATCCTGTCATTATGATGCTAGCTGGTTATTTTGCCAGTTAGTTGATTCAGTTTCTTCATAGTGTTGATGTTATTTACAATTTGATATGTTTTTACAGTGGGTGGTACCAGTTTTTCCTTTCCATATTTAGTGTGTCCTTCAGGAGCTCTTGTAAGGCAGGGCTGGTGGTGACAAAATCTCTCAGCATTTGCTTTTCTGTAAAGGGTTTTCTTTTTTGCTTATGAAGCTTAGTATGTCCAGATATGAAATTCTGGGTTGAAAATTATTTTCTTGGGCCAGGCGCAGTGGCTCATGCCTGTAATCCCAGCCTTTTGGGAGGCCAAGGTGGGCGGATCATGAGATCCAGAGTTCGAGACCAGCTTGGCCCATATGGTTGAAACTCAGTTTCTAATAAAAATACAAAAAAATTAGCCAGGTGTGGTGGTGCCCACCTGTTTCCCAGCTACTCGGGAGGCTGAGACAGAAGAATCACTTAAACCCAGTAGGCAGAGGTTGCAGTGAGCCGAGATCTCACCACTGCACTCCAGCCTGGATGACAGAGCAAGACTCCATCCCTCTCCCCCTCCAAAAAGAAAAGATAAATTCTTCAAGAATGTTGAATATTGGCCCCCAGTCTCTCTTGGCTTATATAGGGTTTCTGCAGAGAGATCTGCTGTTAGCCTGATGGGCTTCCCTTTGTGAATACCCCGACCTTTCTCTCTGGCTGCCCTTAACATTTTTCCTTCATTTCAACCTTGATGAATCTGATGATAATGTGTCTTGGGATTGCTCTTCTCAAGGAGTATCTTTGTGGTGTTCTCTGTATTTCCTGAATTTGAGTGTTGGCCTGTCTTGCTAGGTTGGGGAAGTTCTCCTGGATAATACCTGAAGAGCGTTTTCCAACTTGGTTCCATTTTTCCCATCACTTTCAGGTACACCAATCAAATGTAGGTTTCTTCTTTTCACATAGTCCCATATTTCTTGGAGGCTTTGTTCATTCCTTTTCATTCTTTTTTCTCTAATCTTGCCTTCATGCTTTATTTCATTAAGTTGATCTTCAATCTCTGATGTCCTTTCTTCTGCTTGATCGAGTTCGCTATTGATACTTGTGTATGCTTCATGAAGTTCTCATGCTGTGTTTTTCAGCTCCATCAGGTCATTTATGTTCTTCTCTAAACTGGTTATTCTAGTTAGCAATTCCTCTAATCTTTTTCAAGTTTCTTAGCTTCCTTGCATTGGGTTAGAACATGCTCCTTTAGCTTGGAGGAGTTGGTTATTACCCACCTTCTGAAGCCTATTTCTGTCACTTTGTCAGACTCATTCTCCGTCCAGTTTTGTTCCCTTGCTGGTGAGGAGTTGTGATCCTTTGGAGGAGAAGAGTAAAATATTTTCTTTTCAACTATTGTTATTTTTAACTATTTTATTTTATTTTTATTTTTTTATTTTTTTTCTTTCTTTTGAGACGGAGTCTCGCTGTGTCGCCCAGGCCGGAGTGCAGTGGCCAGATCTCAGCTCACTGCAAGCTCCGCCTTCT
>NW_012109141.1:5411847-5413440 GCF_000951045.1 Mandrillus leucophaeus
AGTTTGTGCTTTAGGAAGGATGGTACATAAAAAAGAGTAATGGCATTCATTTGGAATTATAGTTAATGGTATCCATTATGGGGGGTACTTTTTAAAAAATACTCTGGGTAAGCTATTAATTTAAAAAATGTATTAATTTTGTAACTTGTTTATTTTTTTTAAAATGCAAAATATTCTGGAATACTATTACATCAAGAACTTAAATAGAGCTTTAAATTATATATAAATCCTGTTCATATATATTTGTTTATGTGTGTGCCTGTAAGTATAGTACCAACCTTCATAAACTAGTATTTCTGTACTCTTATTTTTCTATTTCAGCTTTTCCAGACTCAGAAGCAACCCCTCTGAATGCCTATTATTTGAAATGTCTTGAAAACCTTGTGCAGCTCCTTAACTCTTCCTGATTGCCATGAGATGCTACACCTTGAAGCTGATAGCCAGCAACAGAGGAGCTCAAGTTGAAGCCAGCTGTGTGTAGCAGCTGTTACCTGAAGACATGCTACCTCTCTACCAAGTGTTGATCCCCCTCCTTCCCATGAGAGAGAACTGGTGATCCTCCAACACCGTCCGGTCATGGCAGCTCTCCAGAAGTAATAGCAGCTGACAACTATCTGTGCCTTTTCCTTTCTGTTGAAAAGGCATATAAAGTTCTGGGAACACAAACATTTTTACCCTTTTCTATGCCATTTATTTTGTAAAAATCCTATTTAATAGTTATTTAATAAAATAATATTTTTAGAAACTAAAAATTGACTAATAATTGCTGTTTACAGACTTTTATCAGTCTCATGAATATTAATTTTAAGAGTTGAAAGAAGACATTGTGTCCTGGTTTTTTCTCTCTTTTTTTAAAATTTTAACTGATGTAAAATTTGGCTCTGTCAGTACAAATCCTTATTTTCAAAACTTTCTGTTATCCAGAGCATCCACACTGGAAAAGGGCTATGTAGAAGTTATGTGTGCATTATTTGTAAAGGGCTGTGTGGAAGTGAGTGTACCTGATTTGTAAGTAGCTTTCTTAGGCAAGTTTTAGTGATGTTACCTTCTTTCTAGATGACTCTTAAATCATTACATTTATAATCTTCACCTTTGGCTTCTGCAAGGCTGTATAATAAAGACGAACGAAATAGAGTTGAGGCTATATAAGCCTGGGTTCAAATTTAGCTCAACCCAAAACATCATGAAGAATAGAGTAAGACTGAAAAATGCAGAAGACGGCCAGGCGTGGTGGCTCACTCTTATAATTTCAACTTTTTGGGAGACCGAGGTGGGTGGATCACTTGAGGCCAGGAGTTTGAGACCAGCCTGGGCAACATGGCAAAATCCCATCTCTCCTAAAAACACAAAAATTAGCCATTCCTGGTCTTGAGCGTCTATAATCCCAGCTACTCCAGTGGCTGAGGCATGAGAATCTCTTGAACCTGGGAGGCAGGGAGGTTGCAGTGAGCTGAGATCATGCCACTGCATTCTAGCCTGAGTGACAAAGCAAGACTCTGTCTCAAAAAAAAAAAAAAAAAAAGGCAGGAGGAACAAGCTCTGTAAAGTACTCTATTACATAATCTTACTTAACCTATAGTTTTGAATTCAGCA
>NW_012109141.1:5414764-5417529 GCF_000951045.1 Mandrillus leucophaeus
GCCCGGCTAGTTTTTTTTGTATGTTTTAGTAGAGATGGGGGTTTCACTGGGTTAGCCAGGATGGTCTCGATCTCCTGACCTCGTGATCCGCCCGTCTTGGCATCCCAAAGTGCTGGGATTACAGGCTTGAGCCACCGCACCCGGCCCCTAGTCATTTTTAAAAAAGATCAACCAGTATGATATTTGATTATCGTTTTTATATAGTAGCTCATTCTATTGATATGTTTGTATTATAGTCTATAATTTATCATGAAAGCAGATCGGTTTTTCTGCCTGCCAAAATGTTAGCTATAATTGAGTAACTCATTAATATAACTAATTGTATACTTATTTTTGCATACTTGTCTTTAAATGAACGTGCCTTTTGTTGAATTCAGGCCAAAAAATGAGGCAACCTCAGTGTCTTTGATCCTTCTATGCCTGACATGAAAACAATGTTTTGAGGTTGTCCTCCCAAATACCACATGACGTAAAAGATTGGTTTTGCCATAGTCTAGTGATACCAACTTTGTGCATGCATTCTAATGGGAAAAGAGGCGGGTGTCTGACTAGTCCAAGATAAGAATACAATGCAGTGTCTGGGACTGAACTTTTTAAAAATATATGTTCATTTTTAGAAAAAGTCATTACTATGCTTGCTGCCTGTCTGGAAAGTGAGAATCAAAATGCTCAGAGGATTGGTGCAGCTGCGCTTTGGGCTCTGATTTACAATTATCAGAAGGTCAGTTTTAAAAATCATTGTTACACCTGGGGAGCAGACAACCAGGTACAACTCAGGTATAAACTCTTAGAATACATCCAAAGGTGTCAAAAGAGTTACAGCGAAAGAAAAAAGACATAAAGTCAAAGACCCGTGTTCCCTCTGCTCATTCATACAATTAGTTAAACCATCAGTTGAAATCTTTTTATTTAATCATTTCCACAGAATGTCTCAGTTTAGAAGAGAATCTCTGAATTTTTTCCTCTCAATTTAAATTGATTTCCTGTAATATTGAAATTTTACTATAGATTGTTTCTTCTAAAAGATGTATCAAGGGAAAACACATCTTAAAGTAAAACCGAGTAACAAAAGTTTTATCCAATTGTATAACTCCCGTTTCTCTGGCTCAGTTCTTGTAAGACTGCAGCACAAAGCCTGCTCTGAGAAAACAGCAGGCAACGTGGAGATGTGTGTTCCACTCTTTCTCTGGCCTTTGGACTTCTGTTTTATTGCAGACATCTCATTCCCAAGAGAAATACCCATAAGTATCTAGTGATTAAATAGCCAAATGACAATAGGATAGACAACCATTCTAGAATGGTGTTCTCTCAACTGACTATCTCTGCCTGGGCTAGTTTTCTCCTTGCTGGCCAGAGTCACATACACAGGACAGAGGCTGTTGCTGTCATTCTCACGTGGGTATCCCCAGAGTTTAGCACAGGATTTGGCACTTTGTAGTCACTCCATAAATATTTGTTGGCCAACTGCTAATATTTGGTATACGTGATCAGAAATCTAAGGTTCGAGGGAATATGAAAAACTGAAACAAAGGTTGACTAGTTTAAAATAACAAATTGAGATTAGGGGAGAAGGAGTAAAAGAGAAAGGAAGAAGGAAAATGGGAATAGAGAAAGAATCAAGTTAGATAAGAGGATATGGGCAAGACTTCAGAATGTGCAAGGGGATTAGCTCAATAGGATGTATTATACTAAGATAGAATTCTCTAGTCATATTCTATTTCATAATATTCTGTCTAATACTCTAGTTAGCAATGGGCAGAATTAGTGTTTTGCTATCATGATCGATAACACATGGCAAGAAACCTAATTAATGGATTGTTCTATATTATCTCTAGGCAAAAACAGCTTTGAAAAGTCCATCAGTAAAAAGAAGAGTGGATGAAGCATACTCCTTAGCAAAGAAAAGTAAGTTGCAATAAGAAAGAGATTATAGTTAAACTTGGAAGCTGTTAAGTGAATTTTCTGATTAATGAGATATTTGGACAGGCTACAGCAAAATGGCATTGTAAAATGTGCCAATATTCAGTATGTGTTTTAATTATATCATTTTAAAAAATAATAAAATAGATAGATGAAGGTTTAAGATGTGATCGTTTCTAAAAATGCATCTATGATCTTCATCTTATTTTTGTACTAAATTTTCTTTGCCAACAGTGACCGCTGTGCTGAAGTATGTTCTTAGTGATAAGAACTGGCCCAATTAGAATTAACTGTGAGCAGAAAACTTGGATCTAACATCAGGGAACTGGAGGACAGTCTTCTAAGAATTGATCCTATTACCCCTATATCCATGTTTCCCTGTGATGTGGTCACAATACTAGAGATGGCTTTCTTTTCAAAGCACATTATTCATTTTTAGCTACACCAAATTTTAGTGAGCGTTATTCTCTGAACATTTTTTGTGCTAAAACACTGCACTGTTGTCTTCCCTGTACTGTAATATATCTGTTTGTTATTTGTGTTTTTATAGTCTGATTTTTTTTTTTTTTTTTTAAGCAGGGGAGGATTTAGTTTGTTTTAGCTGTGACCATGAATTTCTGGAGCTAGTGAATAATTGAGTTAAAGTTTGTGCTTTAGGAAGGATGGTACATAAAAAAGAGTAATGGCATTCATTTGGAATTATAGTTAATGGTATCCATTATGGGGGGTACTTTTTAAAAAATACTCTGGGTAAGCTATTAATTTAAAAAATGTATTAATTTTGTAACTTGTTTATTTTTTTTAAAATGCAAAATATTCTGGAATACTATTACATCAAGAACTTA
>NW_012109141.1:5418754-5454726 GCF_000951045.1 Mandrillus leucophaeus
AAAAAAAAAAAAAAAAAAAGGCAGGAGGAACAAGCTCTGTAAAGTACTCTATTACATAATCTTACTTAACCTATAGTTTTGAATTCAGCACTTAAACCAAAATCAAGTACTAATCACTTTCAGCAACTTTCCTAACACTTTTGAAAGTGAGAAAATTGTGTCTAAGAGAAATAAAAGGTGAAATAATATATATATGTTTGCATATACATATATGTCATGTACATGTATATTCATTTAGGATAATGTTTTCAGAAAAACTAAAAATCATATTTTAAGTGCTGTTAAATTGCTAACAGCAATAAACTAAGCAATGATGTTATTTAAGCTGGAAGTATGTGGACAAAATTTATGTTAAATGCAGAAATAATAGAGTTAAGTTTGTAATGTCTGAGAATTTTTGATTCAAGATCTGAAAACTAAGACTAGGAAGCTCAGAAGTTTCTGGGCCGCCCAAGTTAATGTGTCGTGGAAAACTCGCCAATTCTGAGAGCAGGCGTCTTGGGAATGATGTTTCCCTTTTCTCCCGGTGTCTTATATTCCTTGCCTTTTCTCTGGAATTCTCTAATCAGCCCTCACTGATAAATAAATGAATTTCTAACTTCCTTCATAACTGCTTTATAACTAACTCCTCCTTCTATGTCCCAGGTACTGTTCTCGGAACTTTTATCATTTAATCTATCTTTTTCTAAAATACTACTAATGTCTTTTGTGTTCCAGGTGAATAAGCGGAGGCGCAGAGCGGTAAGTAATGTGCTCATTGACTGTGGTTGGTTATCAGTGAAGTGGAGGTTGGAACCCAGGATAACTAAGAGTAAGTTTGGCTTTTCTTTATAAAGCATTTATTCTGCCCCTCTACCACCCCCTCCCCCACTGAAATATCTCCTTTTGTATTTGAATCTTATAGGTAAACACCATTTTTCAACAAAAATTTATTCGGGGAAATGATACTATGGTTCATTGATTGGCTGATTCACGTATCAGAGTAGGCACTACCTATTGGAACCAGGAAGGGTTGTTGTAACTGATCATTTTCCCTAGCAGTTCACAGTAGTGCCAGAGGGAGATCTGTAGCCTAATAGTCAGAACCACCCAGAGATGTTACCTGCCAAAGCCCAGGGGGGACTGCAGACCTTGGAGAAAGGAGAGGGCCCAGGGCTTTAGGGGAACTTGCATTTGCCTCTCTTGGTGTCCAGGAATGTGAAGCTCAGGTACACGCTGTGGTCCAGAGCCTGGGGGTCAGTCCTTGCAACTGGGTCTCCTGGGATTATGACCCATCAGCCAGTGGGGACCTTTCAGCAGGATCCTTGAGGTGACTGACCCACTGCTGTAGCAGCTGCCCTGCCTCTCCCTTGGGGACCAGCATCAGAATCCTCAAGTGTATGCGCTGAAATGCAGATTCCTGGGCTCAATGAGGCAGGCCTGTGTCTACGAGAATTTTTAGCAAGCTCTCCAGGTTCTGCTCACCACAGTTTGAGAACCACTGATTAATCCCCATGATTACAGAAAACTGCCTAGAACACGAAAATTATTTCATATAACTTAACTGCTGCCTGATGAAATCAGGTCTTGAATCTGGGTCTGTTGAATGCGAACCAAATGTTTTTTCTTTCACACATGCCCAAGGTTAAGCAAGGATCCAGAAAATAGGTGCAGGGGACTAGTTCGTACCTCATGGTGTCCAATTTCTCCATATCCTAGCATTTTTGGTGGGCTGAGTTACTGTGTGTGCTATGGAAGCACAAAAAGGTAGTGCCACATCACACTTGAAGTGCAGACATTGATGCTGAGGCTTCTGGACGGAAGACCTTGAGCAGTTTGAGGGAGGAGGCAGCCATTAGTTTTAAAAACAGGAAGCTAGTAGGAAAGTAGTGTTAGCAGACCTGGCTAGACCCTTTTTCCACTCTTCCTAAAAACATTCAGAAATGAATAGTTGAATGTACCTTTTTTTTTTTTTTTGGTGTTCTATAAAGAATGGAGGAAAAAAAATAGAATTTTGCCTATTTAACTCCAGATCACCAGTTTTCCTTTGTAGTGTTAAATAGACTCATCATCCGTGGTCATTTTGCATCATCAGCCTTTGGGGCTGCACCTTGTGTATTCCCCATTTCTTGAGGTTGCCAGAGTCCCAAGTCTGCTTCCTGACCCATGATGTTCCTTGGATTTGGCAGAGTGATGGGTAAGAGTAATGACTGGCATCCCCGCTTCTGCATTAAGATCTTCTTGCAGTTATCTCAGGGAAGGAGAGAGCATAATAGAGCGGTTGAGAGTAGAGGGCTCTTGAGTCCTGTGGACCACGAATCAACCCTGGCCTCACCACTGCAATTGTTGGAACCCTGGAACAGGCTCAAGGCTAACTGGGGACGAGGACACCTACCTTGTGCAGTTGGTGAGAGGACTGAGTGCTTAGCCTGGTTCATACTTTTCCTTTAGATGTTATCGGTGATTTATTATTCTTACAGAATTCTCAAAAACATCTGTTTCAGCAAAAACTTTAAATCTTTTGTGTCCTTGCAAACTTTCCCCCCATCTGGTAGGGGATGTGCTGGGAAGTGAGTTGGGCTGTGAAAACTAAGGTTCCAGGTTCCAGCATCCCGAAAGGATTGTTGGTTCCTAGTGGAGTCACATCCACAGTCCTGGGGTGACTGATTGCCCAGACACTTGGCAAGGCACCATTGAGAACCCGAGTCGCACAAAGCACCACGTACGGGCATTATATACACCTGGGGTGACTGATTGCCCAGACAGTTGGCAAGGCACCATTGAGAACCCGAGTCTCACAAAGCGCTGCATACAGGCATTATATACACCTGGGGTGGGCACATTTTCTTCTGCTTGTCATGTTGTCTTGATTGAGTGTCGGTTGGCAAAATATTGCTCTTTTTCCATCTGACTTGTGTAAATGGAAGATTCGAAAAATTACAACCTTAGTAACCAAAACAAAATCTTAGCTTAAAAGAAATCCTTCAATTTGGGAGTAGCCATTTTTTTTTCTTCCCATTGATCATTGTTGTCCAAAGACTAGGGGGCATGGATGATAAAATGCTATTGTTTTGGTGAATTAGGAAACTTAGTTTTGGGGAACATAGAGTTTATTCTTCCTAACTTAAAATTTCTCATAGGAAATTCATTATACAACTCAAGTTTCCTTATACAACTCAAGCCCCGCACCTGGGTCTGTGTGGGACTTCGCTGGGCCTCAAGCCTCAGATGTACGAAAGACTATGCCAAGACCCCGGGATTCTGAGACTTGGCAGCAACACAGAAGGAGCTCAGTGTGATCCTACTTTAAATGTTTCCGACAATGTTCATTTTTGTATTTTGTTTGCTCCTTCCACATTGGAGGAATCTGCTTCAGAAAATAATAAATCTTTAGACCCATGTTTTACAAAATACCCATATGGTAACATTTGATCAATTTCTTTTTAACTAATTTTGCATGAAAGCTAGAAAAAAAAAAAAAAAAAAAGGTGTTTTAGTACAGACTCCAAGGTAATGTTCTTTGACACATTTCTACTTTTCAGTGGCATCCTTACCTCACTTTGGCCTCTGCCTATGCTTGTGCCTTCGGAGTATCTGCACCCATTTGGGTTCTTCTGGGCAGCGATGCTTGGTAGTCTGGTAGCAGATTGCTTGCAGTTCCGTGTAAATTCTGAAAACATTATTTCTTCGAACAGTTTATTGGAGCATTCTTTCTTTGGCTTACCGTGGAAGTAAACAGATTATAAAATGGGAACTTACTGTTTTTAATTGTTTTCTGGTCATACTCATAAAGATTGGATTGCAGAGAATCCGTTTATGGGTATAATACCTGGTTTAAAGTTATATTCTGTATCTGCTAGGAATAGCCACAATTTCATTGAGTAGAAACTCCAAAATAATAATGGCTTCAGTAAGAGAGGAGTTTCTTCTTTTTACTGTTTTCGTCGTTGTCCCAGGAAACGCACACATGGGCAGTCTTAGTTAACAGTGTCCTCAGGGACTCAAGTGCCTGCTTTTCTGCTCTGCCTTTGCACGTTTCCTTTAGGAAGTTACCTCATGGACATCAGGAAGGAGAAAGGCTGGAAAAGGACTTCCTCAGCTGTGTTTCCCTTTAAGGAGCCTTCCCAAAAGACAGGTCCAATAATTAGAGCTCACATCTCAGACAGAAAAGCACATGGTCACTCAAAGCTTCAAGAGAGGCCAAGAATTATAGTTCCTTATTTGGGTGCATCGCCAGATCCAGTAGCACAGGTCTCTACTAATAGAGAAGGGGAGGAGGTGTTTGGTTCGGCAACCACCAGTGTCCACCAATGTTCTTGATTTGAGAGAAAACTGATATAATTGGAGGGGGGGAAAGTATTATCTTCCCAAATAAATAAGATTAGATGCTTATTGAATTTATTCAGCCTGCATTTAGACTTTGTGATTAGTTCTAGCTGCATTCAGAGCTAAAAATATTAGTGTCAGAGAAAGAAGTCAGATGCCTTTCCAGTGGAAAGCCAAATGCCCTCTGTGGAGTTTATGCCTATGAAATGCAGCCATCAGCTGTCAGGATCCACCTTCTCCTCAGGGAGAAATGAGGCTGAGAAGATAGAATGGGTGGTGTGAACAGATTGCCAGCATTTTCACAGACAGTAATTTAAACCTGGCTATTTGAAAAATAAGATTAATCTTAACATTTTAAATATGTACCTTTAACACTTTAGGTATGTAAATATATACATATATGTATCTAAATATATATTATATATGTATTTAAATATATATATTTTATGTATGTAAATATATATTCCACAAACTTTTGATTAAGGGCTGAGGTCTTTTTTTGAGTATAGTTCCCTTATTGGTATTAATACTATTATTTTTTAAAAATCATAAATCACACCTAATGCATTTGGACAATTTCCAGTTTCAGTTTCTGAAAGTGGAGCAAATACTAAGGCACATATTTAAAGCAACCCAAACTAATGTCTTCCAGATCTTTTTTTTTCCTTTAAGAATTCTTCCAGATTTCTAACATGTTTTACTTTATTTTGTAGTTGACTTACCACACCAGATTCAATAGCAATTTTTAAGTGACTCCTTGTTACCAATTCTTTGCAAATCATTCAACTTAGTTATTTCAGTAACAATTATTTTTCTGATCACTTCTGTCATTAAAATTTCACCAAATTCTATAATTCCAGTAACAAATCTTAAGTGATGTAAATGGGTTGGGAGCAAGCACAGCCAAATCTCCGTAAGCATGAAACTCACCTAGGGGAAGCCAGAGAGAGTGGCACTAATGCCCACCCCTTTTGTCCCTCCCCTGCTCATGTGCTCTGGCATCAGCCAGGATGTTTTATTGGGAGAATGGAGAGAATTCTTTAATCTGAGCAAATCTGTTCTGTGGTGGCCAAGTGAGAGAGGCTATGCCATTCTATGACCTTTTGAGATTTCTTCAAACCTTGAACTTCCTTTTGTTTGTTTTTGTGGTTACTCCTTTGCCTGGCTCCCTATTATTAGAACAAAGATTTCCCAAGGATATGTGTACTTGCCTGGAAGTTATTTTCAACTCACCTTGTACCCTAATGCCCTCTTCAGATTCTCTGGCTTGCTCATCCTATGCCTGTTCTTCTCATACCTCTTCAATTCTTCAACTTTCCTCGCCCAGAGTGCGCCTCCACCCACTTTCACATTTACATTTCTGCCTGTTGTAAAAGGCCAAAACGTCACCTCTCCCATGAAGCTGTGTCAGATTCCCCACCTAGGAAGAAATGGTTTACTCTGAGTTTCCACAACTCTTTTAGATTTTAGTTTTGTTGTTGTTTTAAATCTGCATGTCCCTTAGCCCTTTTGCCCTCATACTATGTTGATTCTCATACATAGTTCCCATTATCGCCATAAAAACATGACCTTTGATTGAGTTTGTAACTCCCCGCCTCTCAGGACGCCTTGCACAAAGCAGGTGCTCAATATATATCGAATGAATGAATATGACTTTATTAGACAAAGCCACAGAATTTCACAGTGTAAGTTAGGTTCAGAATTTATTGACTTTTTCAAAATTTGCAGAACCGTGTTTCTTTTATGGAATAGATTTCTGTTGAATAGATTACTGAAAAAAGTATAGCTTAAAACACTTAAAATTCTTAAACTATCTTTTAGTTCAATGAAGAAGGAGAAAAAACAATATTTTTGCTAGGATTTGAAAACACTAGCACCCACATGAAACAGATGCCAATCTAAACTTTAAGGATCTTTTTTTTTTTTTTTTTTTTTTTTTTTTTTTTTTTTTTTTTTTTTTAAAATTTTTTTTTTTTTTTTTTTTAATTTTTTTTTTTTTTTGATCTTTTTTTTTTTTTTTTTTTTTTAACTAGGAATCTTACTTGGTACATCCTTTTGGGGAATAGAGTGTAGGCATCAGCTTTTTGAAAACAACAGTAAATTCTGAAAAATGTGTAAGCTGCAATGCCAGCAGTGTGGGAAAACAGAAGCAGGCAATTTGCATTACCCATGCTGTGTGAAAGGTACAAATCAACAGATCACCTGTCAGCTTCCTTCCAGGCCCTGCTTCTTAGTGTGCAGCAGCAGGCACTGTAAGAACCTGACTTTGACTAAAATAAACATGACAGTATTTTCTTTGCATGGAAAGAGAGGAGGGGGCAGCGGTAAAGGCTGAAAGGGAACGTAGTAACTCGCCTTAATGAAAACTGGTGAAAATGCATATTCTCTTGGTACCATCACAATAGGGAATAACATCTCATTGTATCACTTTAAATCTTTCTTAGCAGCAGCTGCTATGTGGAAGAGTGAGGATACTGCATCCCTCATTTGGTGATTCTGAGTTTTGACCCAAATTAAGAAGTTCTAAATACAAAGTATGATTCACAATTGGTAGATCCAACATGTATAGCATGAGCTAGGGATGATTTAAAGCCTTCAAATGGTTAGGGAAATAGGGCTAGTGCTGACCAAGATGCTGACCTATCAGGACTGCTCATCTTCTCCCAAAATTTCCTTTAGGATGGAGACAGAATTGTAAGAAACCAACTGAGTCATGCGGGAACTGTTGGAATGGCTGTGTTGGGGATGGGGGATTTATCTTTCTTCAGGGGCCGTGGACAGCCCAGCAAGACCATGAGAGGGAAGACAGGTGTGAGGGGGGTAGTCGGTAGTGGGGGCTGTTCTTCTCCCATCCATTGCCTTGGGGAAAACAGTGCCTGCCTCTGGCAGTTTGGATTTCTGGTCCAAGTATGCTCATGAGCAAACTCTGGGCAGCAACACAGAACCTCTGTGCTTATGAGGAGCCAGGAACAAGCGCGGGTCTCCCTGATCTCATTAGGCTCTTCTGTTCCCTGCCACTTGAGACCCCCACAGACCTAGGCACCACAGTCTCAATTCCTAATGCTTCTCATTGGAGGAGCAAAGGGTGAGGCCCTGACAGCAAAGGTGTTTTGGGAGTGGGGAGTGATTGAAGCATAGAACTAGTTATCCATTATAGGCTTATGCACCCCTTGATCTGTCTTGGACTCATACAAACTAAGAGCTGGCCTTCCATTGTATCTGCCTGATACTCCAGAGGAAAATGAACTTATCGGGCAAAATAACAGGACATTTGAGGAAACAACAGGTTTTCAAAAAGAAGCAGAAGCATTAAAACAGATGAACCAAGAATTTAAAATCAGTCAAAGTCATTGAAAGAAATGAGGAAAGAAATTAAAAATATAAACCCCAAACAAGAAAACATGGAGAAGAGCAGAAAATATGTGCAACAAATATAAAAGTTGAAAGACTACAATAGGTAGAACTAATAATAGATACAATTGAGTTATGAATTAATGAATTAGAAAACAAGATTGAGGAATCTCCGAGAATAGATGTATACTAAATAGAAAGGATACTATAATAGTCCTAAGCCCCAGATTTGGGAAACAACCCAAATGCCTATCAAAAGAATGGATAAATAAATTGTAATATATTTAAGCAATGAAATACTGTTCAACAATGAAAAATAAAATACTGAGAAATACAACATTATTTGATCAGAAACTGATCAAAAGAGGCTTGACATTAATAAAAGTTTATACATACTTCATTTATATGAAGTTCAGTAACAGGCAAAACTTATCTCTGGTGACAGAAGTCATGATAATGGTAACTTAGAAGTGGAGTATTGACCCAAAGGTACAAAGCAACCATATGTCTTCTATACCTCGATTTATAATGTTCTATGCCTTGATTCAGGTTATGGTTACACAGGTGTATGCATATGTAAAATGTCTTTAAAACTGTGCATGTTATATGTACATTATAGTTCAATAAGGTACTGAAAGAAAGTTAACTAGATAATATCAACATGATGGACATTGGAAAGGGAAGAACAAAAGATGTAAGAAAAATGCTACATTATTATTGAGGTGGGTTTTTATTTTTTAAGAAAAGATGAAAAAACGGACAGATTAAAAGAATAAATATGATGGAAGCATAAAACCATATCAGTAAAAGTAAATGGACTAAACTTATAAATGAAAGATAAACTTGATTTTATGAGTTTAGTCCATTTACTAAACTTATTTGAAAGACTGAGTTTTAAAATCTAAATATATATTATTTAGATTATTTACAAGGGTGAAATGAAAGAGTGAAAACAAGTAACCAAAATAAAATTGGTAAGTTACTGTCAACTGATACTAACATGAATAAAATGAACTTCAAGATTTTTTTGAAATGGGGATGAGAAAGATCACTATAATGATAAACGATTCAATTCACCAAGAAGATGTAACAATTTTAAACATGTGTGCATCTCATAAAATAACCTCAAAGCATATGAAACAAAAAGTGGTAGAAATACAAGGATGATTTGATAAACCTGCCATCACAGCTTTCTGCACATGCTCATAGGTTAAGCAGGTAAAAACTCAAAAAGGTTATAGAAAATCTAATACAATGGATAACCTTGATCTAATGGGTATATACAGAGTTCTGCAACCAAGATTTAGAGAAAACACATTTTTCCTTGTTTCATATGAAGAATTTACAATTATCAAGTATTAGGCAACAGAGTCTCAATACATTTCAAAGAATAGGTCCATATAGGTGAAGAAGTCTTACCACTATGTGAGTAAGTTAACAATAAGATAGTATCTTCACATATTTGGAAATTAAAAGACACACTTCCAAATAACCCAAAAGTTAAAGCAGAAACCACAATGGAAATTTACTGCATGATAATGAAAATACCACACTTAAAGACCTGTGGGATGCAGTAAAAGTGAAAATGTTCTCCCTTTTTAAAATCTTCGTGGGAAAGTTTTAGCTTTAAATCTATATAAAAGAAGAAAGCCTCAATGAACTACATTATGTCTATTTTAAGAAGCTTGAAAAATAATGAAAGATTAAACCTAAATTAAGTTAAAGTGAGATAATGAAAAAAACAAGAGCTGAAGTCAATGAAATAGAACCAAAGACATAATATAGGAAATCAACAAAGCAAACAAAAAAAGGATCAGTTATTTGGAAAAAAGAGCAGTAAGTAGTCAGATTTCTGCCAAAAGTGATCAACTGAAAAAGCAAAAAGATACAAATAATACAATGAAGGTAAATGTGGACATACATACATATAGAGATTAAAGAGATACTACTAGGATATTATCAACAATTCTATACTAGAATATTTGCAAGCATAAATGGATGAGTTCTTGGGAAAATATAATTTGCTACATATGGCCTCAAAAATAATAAACTTCAGTAGTCCTATAGCTATTAAAGAAATCAAAGTCATGATTATAATCTTCCCATTAAAAACAAGACAGATTGTTTTTTGACATGGTTAGGCTTTGTGTGAATAGAGAGGGACACTTAGATTTTGTTTTCCAAAGATGGCCAGGACAGTATTTCCTATCCACTTACTTTTCTTAAAAAGTGACTTTGATACTTCCTCACTCCAGAGGAGGGGTCTGTAATTCTATGGCAAAGGTGATACGATATAATTTCCAAGGTTAGATGATAAAAGATGATGAGGCTTCCCACTGGTTCCCTTGGAACCAAGCCAGCGTGTTGGGAGAAAGCCATGCAGCCACACGAAGAGGCCATGAGTACTGCATGACAGTCATGGCTGAGTTTCAACCCCAGTTGTGAGTGAATGAGCAGATGACTTCAGCTCCCAGTCATTGAGTCACCCCAGCCTTCGTCTTCCCAGCTGAGGTCCCAGATGTCATGGTAAATGGAAAACCATTGCTGCTAGGCTTTTGCTCAATCATGGCCCACAAAATCATTGAGCATCATAAAATGATTGCTCTTTTACATCATTAAATGTCAGTTCTTCCCAAATTGGTTGATAGATTTAAAACAATTCTAGTCAAAATGTCAACAGTATATTACTATAAAGTTTTATGCAATTATTCTGAACATTATATGAAAGAATAAATATCTGAGAATAGCCCAGACATTTTAGAAAGGAATTTTGAAGAGCAGCGGTTTTAGAACTTAATATTAAATTATGGTAATTAAAACAGTCTGATATTGGGGCGGGGATAAGAAAAACATATATGGAAATTTAATATATGACTAAAATGGTATGCAATCAGTGGAGAAAGGAGAGACTACTTAATAGGGCAAGAAAAAATGCTATTCATACGAGAAAAGATGAAATTGGATTCCTTCTTTACAACATATGCAAAAATCAGTTCAAAACGATTAAGGCCATATATGTCAAAAACAAAATATTAACACTCTTATTAGAAAAACAAGTTTAGACCATGGGCTAGGAAAGATTTTTTCAGCTAGATTTAAAAAAAATGCATTGACTACAATAGACAAGATTGACAGATTTCAATATATAAAAATTAGGAACGTTGTTAATTGGAAAGCACCATAAAGAAATTTTAAAAAGTAAGTTATAAATTGGATGAAAATATCTGCAATATGTGTTACTGACAATGAATTAGTATCGACAATCTATAAAGAACTTCTACAAATCAATAAGTGGAACATAACCCAATGGGAAAAAATAGGAATCATGAGCAGGTATTTTCAAGAAAAGGAAACTCATAGACCAATAAGCACATAAAAAGGTCTTCAATGTAATTTTCATTTAGGGAAATAAGAATGAAGACCATAGTGAGTTGCCTTTACACTCAAATGATGGCAAAAAGTAAAAGACTGATGGTAATAGACGTTGGAGAGTATATAAATTCATGGGAGTTTTTATACATTCCTGGTGGAAATGGAAGTAGTTGCAACCACTTTGCAAAACAATTTGACGTTACTTTCTGGAGTTCAACATTAAGATACACTATGATGTAGTAGTTTTAGTGCTTGGTATGCATCCCCAAAATATTCAGGAGAATATGAGCATCAAGAGGCATGTAAAAAAGTGTTGATAACAGTATTCTTTACAGTGATGACCACCTGGAAACATCCCAAAAGCCCATCAATCGGATAGTTAATGAATAAGCAGTTTACGTGATTCAGTTTACTCAATGGAACACTATGCAGCAGTCAAAATGAATGAACAATAACAATATCCAACAGTATGAATGGATTGTAGTAGTAGAATCTTTTATTGTGGTAAAAAAATCATACCATAAGAACTTCCCTTTCAAGTAATTAATTGTGCAGTGTGGTATTGTTAACTATAAGTATAATGTTCAATAGCAGATCTCTAGAATTTTATACCCATTGAATAGCAACTCTCCATTTCTCCGTCCCCCAGACCCTAGCATCCAGCATTCTGCTTTTTGTTTCTATGTATTTAACTACTGTAGATACCTCATGAAAGTGTAATCATTCAGTATTTGTCCTTCTATAACTGGTTTATTTAAATTAGCATGATAGCCTCAAGGTTCATTCATGTTGTTATATACAGTAGAATTTCCTTCCGTTTTGAAGCCAAATAATACTCCATTATGGTCACCCAGCCTGGAGTACAGTAGTGTGATCTCAGCTCACTGCAACCTTGGCCTCCTGGGCTCAGGCAATCCTCCCACCTCAGCCTCCCAAGTAGCTGTGCCACTATGCCTGGCTAATTTTTGTATTTTTTGTGGAGACAGAGCTTCATCCTGTTGCCCAGGCTGGTCTCAAACTCCTAAGCTCAAGAAATCTGCCTGCCTCTACCTCCCAAATTGCTGGGATTACAGGCATGAGCTACCACATCCAGCCCACATTTTCTTTATCCATTCATTTGTAGATGGACATTTAGATTATTTCCACATCTTAGGTATTTTAAATAATGTTGCACTGAACATAAGAGTGCAAACATCTTGGAGATCCTAATTTCAATTCTTCTGGATAAATACCAGAAGCAGGATTTCTGGATCATATGATCATTCTATTTTAGTATTTTTTTGAGAAATCTGTGTACTGTTTTCTATAGTAACTGCTTCATTATATATTGCCTCTAACAGTGCACGAGAGTTCCAATTTTTCCACACTTTCACCAGCACTGTTTTTTTTTTTATAATGGCCATCCTAATGGAAAGGTAATATGGTTTTGATTAACATTTTCCTGATGATTGATGCTGTTTGATCACCTACTTCTGTTGGCCATTTGTATGTCTTCTTTGAAGAAATGTCTATTCCAGTTTTTTGTCCATTTTTTAATTGTTTTTTTTTTTTGATTCTTTGCTATTACATTGTAGGAATTCGTTCTATATTTTAATTATTAACTCCTTAACAGATACATGGTTTGCAAATATTTTCTTGCATTCTGTAGGTTACCTTTTCACTGTTAGTTGTTTTCCTTGCCATTCAGAAGCTTTTCAGCTTGATGTAATTCCACTTATTATTATTATTTCTTTGCTTTTGTTGCTTTGCTTTTGTTGTCATAGCTGATAAATCATTACCCAGACCAGTGTCATGGAATGTTTCTCTTACGATTTTTTTTCTAGAAGCATTACATTTTCATATCCTACCTTTAAGTATTTATTTATTTCAATTTCATTCTTTTACATATGGATATCCAGTTTTTCAGCACCATTTGTTGAAAGGACTAACCTTTCCCCTTGGCGTATTCTTGGCACCATTTTGAATATTGGTTGACCAGATATGTATGAGTTTATTTCTAGTCTCTTTATTCTGCTCCATTGATCTATATGTCTGTTTTTATGGTACTACCATACTTTTTGGATTTCTGTAGCATTATAATACATCTATTTTGAAACCAGTAAGTTTGGTTCCTCCAGCTTTGTACTTCTTTACCAAGGTTGCTTTGAATATTCAGGACCTTTGTGGGTTCCAGATGAATTTTAGGATTTTTTTTTCTGTTAAAAAAAATGCCATTGGAATATTGAGGGGGATAGCATTGAATTTGTAGATTGCTGTGGATAATATGGAAATTTTCACTAATTAAGTCTTCCAATTCATGAACACAGTATGTGTTCTATCCATTTATAATGGATAGAAATAAATAATACCATTTATTTCTATCTTCTTTAATTTCTTTCATTAATGTTTTGTAGTTTTAGTGTATAAATATTTCACCTCCTTGGTTAAATTTATTTCTAAGTGTTTTATTATTTTTGATGCTATTGTAAATGGGGTTGTTTCCTTGATTTCTTCTTTGGATGGTTTATTGCTAGTGTATAGAAACACTACTAATTTTCATGTGTTTGTTTTTTATCCTGCAACTGTATTAAATTCATTTATTATTTCTAATGTTTGTGTGTGTGTGGAGTCTTTAGGATTTTCTACATATAAGATTATGTAGTCTGCAGAGACAATTTTACTTCTTCCTTTCTAATTTGAGTGCCTTTTATTTCTTTTTCATGCCTAATTTCTCTAGTCAGTACTTCAAGTACTATGTTGAATAGAAGTACTGAGAGTGGGCATTCTTCTTGTTCCTCATATTAGAAAAAAAGCTTTCAGGCCAGGCACGGTGGCTCATGCCTGTAATTCCAGCACTTTGGGAGGCCGAAGCAGGTAGATCACCTGAGGTCAGAAGTTTGAGACCAGCCTGACCAACATGGTAAAACCCCATCTCTACTAAAAATACAAAAATTAGCCAGGCATGATGGCACATACCTGTAATCCCAGCTACTCAGGAGGTTGAGGCAGGAGAACTGCTTGAACCTAGGAGGTAGAGGTTGCAGTGAGCCAAGATTACACCATTGCACTCCAGCCTAGGCAACAGAGTGAAACTCCATCTCAAAAAATAAAAAGAAAAAAAGCTTTCAGTACTTTACTGTTGAGTATGATGTTGGCTGTGGGTTTGTCATGCATGACCTTTATTATGTAGAGGTAAGTTCCCTCTATGCCTAGGTTGAGATTGTTTTTATCAGAAATAGTGTTGAATTTATCCAATCATTTTTCTATGTCTATTGAGATATTTTTGTGATTTTCATTATTCATTCTATGAATCATATTAATTGATTAACTTGTGTTAAACCATCCTTGCATCCCAGGTGTAAATCCCACTAGGTTGTGGTGTATGGTCCTTTTATTATGCTGTTGAACTTATTTTGCAAGTTTTTTTTTTTCTTTTCTTTTCTTTCTTTCTTTTTTTTTTGAGGATTTTTGCATCTATGCTCATCAGGTATATTGAACTATAGTTTTCTTTTCTTGTATATCTTTGTCTAGTTTTGTTATCAGGGTAATGCTGGCCCTAGAAAATAGGTTTGAAAATGTGTCCTCTTCTTTGACTTTGTTTTCTGGAAGCATTTATGAAAGATTGAAATTAATTATTTAAATGTTTGGTAGAATTCACTGGTGAAGTCTTCTGGTCCTGAGCTTTCTCTGTCTGGAGGTTTTTGGTTGCTCGTTCAATTTCCCTATTGCCTCTAGATATGTTCAGATTTTCTATTCCTTCATGACTCTGATTATAATGTGTCTCTGTATAGACTTCTTTGGGTCATTCTATTTGAAGACATTTGAACTCCTTGAATCTGGCTGTTTATTTCCTTCTTCAGATTTTGGAAGTTTTCAGTCATTATTTCTTTAAGTAAGCTTTCTGCCATTTTTTTCTCTTTCCTTATGAGATGCCATTGCAATGTACCATGTATATTATAGTATGTACCATTGGTCCCCTTAAGTTTTTACTTTTTTTTTTTTTTTTTTTTTTTTTTTTTTGCTCCTGTAACTGAATAATTTCAAATGACCCATTTTCAAGTGTGCTGACTCTTCTTCTACTTCTTCAAGTCTGTTGTTGAAGGCCTTTAGTGAATTTTTTGGTTCATTTATTCTTCAGCTCCAAAATTTTAGGGTTTTTTTTCCTTCAATTTTCTATCTCATTGTTGAAATACTTATTTTGTTCATGCATCATTTTTCTAAGCTACTTGAGTATATATATATGATGATAATTATGAATTCTTTGTCAGGTAATCACATTAATTGATTTACCTGTGTTAAACTATCCTTGCATCCCAGAGATAAATCTCACTTGTTCATGGTGTATGGTCCTTCATTTCTGTATTCACCTTCATTTCTGAGGATTCATTTTGTGCCTTTGGGCCATGATTTCCTGTTCCTTTGTGTCTCTTAACCCTTTATGTTAGGGTCTGTGTATTTGAAAAATCAGCTGCCTCTCCCAGTCTTTACAGCCTGACTTTGTATAGGTGATGACCTTCACCAGTTAGCCTTGCTAGCGATTTTGTGGTCCTCTTAAATCTTTTCTATGGGTATGACTTCCTTGGACTTTTGTATCTAGATCATGACTAGAAGGATTTCCCAGTTTCTTTTTTTAGAAGTTCATAATCTCTTTTCTCTCTGCTCTCTGTCTGTTGTACTGCAGTCCTCTGAATCACTAGCATACTACCCAGCTCTTTTTTTGTTGTTTATCTCAGAAACCCTCAGATATCTAAAGTTTGCCAGTCTCATCAGTGCTCTGAGCCAGGATAAACGGAAGCTAGTCCCTCAAACAGCCTTCCAAAAAGTCTGAATATTGGAAGTATGTTTCAGTCTTCTCTTTCCATCCTAAGAGAGAAGCCAGGGGCTGTGTGTTTCCATGATCTTGCCTTGCTGAGTGCTATGGTTTCAATGTATGCGGCCCTCCAAAATTCATATGTTGAAGCCTCATCACCAAGGTGATGGACTTAGAAGAGGAAGACTTTAGGAGGTTATTAGGTTATAAGAGCTCTGCCCTCATGGACAGGATTAATGCCCATATAAAAGAAGCTTCAGAGAGTATTTGTCCCTTTTGTCCTCTTCTGCCATGTTAGGACGCAGCAACAAGACATCGTTTTTGAAGCAGACACTGAATCTGCTGGCACCCAGTCTACGGCATTTTGTTATAACAGCCTAAATGAACTTAGAAATTGGTACTGAGAAGTAAGGTGTGGCTATAACAGATATCCAAAAATGTGGAGGCAATTTTGAAACTGGGTAATGAGTGGAAGCTGGAGCAGACTAGAAAAAGCCCATACTGCCATGAGGGGACCTTAGAGGGGGATTCTGGAGGGAAATCAGAAAAGGAGAGCTGTAGGAAGAGTCTGAGTCTTCTTGGAGATTAAGTGGTTGTGATCAGAATATAGGTAAAAATACGAACAGTAAAGGTGTTTGTTTATTTATTTATTTATTTATTCGAGACAGGGTCTCACTCTGTCACCCAGGTTGGAGTGCATTGGTGAGATCACAGCTGACTAATCTTGAATTCCTGGGCTCAAGTGATCCTCCTGCCTCAGCCTTCCAAGGAGTTGGGACTATATATGCTAATTTAAAGTTAGCACTTACCTAATTTAAAAAATTTTTTGTAGAGATGAGGGCTCACCTTGTTGCCCAGGCTGGTTTGGAACTCCTGGCCTCAAGCAATTCTTCAGCCTTGGCCTCTGAAAGTGCTGAGATTACAAGCACGAGCCACCATACTCAGTCAAGTAAAGGTGCTTCTGATGAGGTCTTAGACAGAAATGAGGGATGTGTTAATAGAAACTGGAGGGAAGGCCATCCTTGTTACAAAGTGGCAAAGAACTTGGCTGAATTGGTTCTGTGTCCCAGTACTTTGTGAAAGTCAAAACTTAAAAGCAATGAACTAGGATATCTGACCGAAGAAATCTTTAAGCAAAGTATTGAGGGTGTGGCATGGCTTTTTTGACTGTAGTAAAATGTAAGAAGAGAGAAATGAATTAAAGATGGAATTTCTAATGTAAAAGGAAGCAGACCTTAAGAGCTGAAAAATTCTCAGCCTGGCCAACTTGTAAAGAATAAAAAGACATGTTCTGTAGAGAAGTGAATTTCTCTCCAGGGGGTGTGGCCCAGTGACTGTCAGGAGATTAGGATGGATAGAAAGGAGCCACATGCTATTCATCAGGACAATGAAAGGATAACCCCAAAAGCATTCTGGAGATCATGGCCAGAGTGCCATGACCTTGAGAGCAAAATGGTTTTAAGGGAAGAGCCTAGGTACCTTTGGGACCTCAGGGCTCACTACCCATAGTCACCTCAAGTCTCTGCTCCAGGCATTCCAGCACAGAGTTCCTTAGCTCCCTGTTGTGGTCAAGTGGGCCCAGGTACAGCTTGGGCCACCACTCTGGAGGGTATAAGTGATAAACCTTGGCAATGTCCTCATGGTGCTAACTCTGTAGGCACATAAGAGTACGCAAGGTGTGGAGACATGGCTTTCTAGCTCTCAAAAGTTACCTCAGAGAACCTCAGGGCCCACAAGAAGAACTGTCACAGGCATGTGCAGCCACAGAGAGCCCCCTGTCAGGGCAATGGCCAGCAGGGCCATGTGTTGGGGCCACCTCTGAGACCCCAGAACTGTAGCACCACCAGCAGACCACTCCAGCGTGGGAGAGCTATAGGCTTGCAACTGCAATGTGTGAGAGCTGCCATGTGGGTTGCACCTAGCAAAGCCATGGGAGTGGGGCTGCTCAGGCCTGGGGGCCCAACTCTTGCCCCAGTATGTCTGGAAGGCAGAACGCTGAGTCAAATAAAATTGTTCTGAAGCCTTAAGATTTAATGTTGGTTTGCCCTGTTAGGTTTTGGACTTAATTTGGTACAAGTTACCCCTTTCTTCCTTTTTATTTCTTGCTTTTGGAATCAGAATATCTATCTTACATCTGTCCCACCATTGTATTTTGGAAACATGTAACTTGTGTGGTTCCACAGTCTTACAACTTAAGAGGAATTTGCCTCAGAATAAACTGTACGTTGGCTGGGCACAGTGGCTTACACCTATAATCCCAGCTACTCGGGATGCTGAGGCAATAGAATTGCTTGAACCCTGAGGCAGAGGTTGCAGTGAGCCGAGCTCACGCCACTGCACTCCAGCCTAGTTGACAGAGTGAGACTCCATCTCAAAAAAAAAAAATAAAATTAAAAAATAAATTGTACGTTGGGTGTCAACCATTATCTGATTTAGACAATATTTAGATGAGACTTTAGACTTTAAAGTAAGTGCTAGAACAAGTTAAGACTTTGGGGGCTTTTGTGATAAAATGAATGCATTTTTTTGTCCTTTGTGAGAAGGACATGAATTTTGGGGAGCCAAAATTGGGGGTGGAATGCTATCGGTTCAATATATGTGGCCTTCCAAAATTCATGTGTTGGAACCTAATGCCCAACGTGACAGTGTTAAGAAGTGAGGCCTTTTCAGAAGTGATGAAGGCATTAGGGCTTGTTCTTATGAATGGATTGCTGCTCTTATAAAAGAGGTTGAAGGGAGTGCCTGGGGTGCATTTTGCCCTCCTGGCTTCTGCTGTGTAAGGACCCAGCAATAAGGCAGAGAGTTCTCGGAAGCAACACACGAGCCTCACCAGACACTGGATCTGCCAGTTCCTTCATCTTGGACTTCTCAGCCTCCAGAAATATGAGAAATAAGTTTCTGGGTTTATATAAATTCCGCAGTCCAAGGTACTTTGTTGGAACGATACAGATGAACAGAAACACTGAGCACAGGTGAGGGGCTCTGGCGGTGAGTGTGTGCTTGTCCCGATGGTGGCTTTGTTCTCAATAGCCTCAGGCATCTAGAACATGCCAAACCTGTCCCTCCTCCAGGACAACTGATCCAGAGCAAGTCCTCCAGGCAGCCCCGGGAAGTCCAGAACATCGGACACTTGCTGCAGCTCTGTCCCACCCCAGGGAGAACTCAGGATTTGGGGGTTCCCCCTCTCATTCTGTGTTGGGCTACAGGAAGTATGACTGGTGAGTGCATACTAGTGTCAACTGTGTCCTTTGTTCTCAGTGGCTCCCGACCTAGGGCTGTTTCTGTCAACTCTCAGATTCAGGCAAGACAGAAATGAGTCCCTTGGGAAGCCCCCCCCAGAATGTCAGAACATGAGACATATGGTCAAGTCCCCTGCTTCCCTCCCCTGGAAGAAGTTATGACCTGGGGTTTCCTCCCAATCATGTGGGAGGTGCCCGAGAAAGGATTATGGAGCGTGGGTGCCACCAATTTTTCTACTGGCTTCAAGACTGCTGGTTTCATGCTTGCTCAGGGTACAGGATTCTCTCAACTAGACTCTGGAATTCTCAAAAGAAATTCATCCATGCATAGTTGTTGAATCTTGTGGGGGAGTAGGGAGGAAAGGAGGTTCCTATTCTGCCATCTCACTCCCGTCACTGTTAGTAGTAGAATATTCAATGATGAAAAATGTGTCTTAAATATTTATATACTCTTTTCATAGAGATGAAAACTAAAACAATAATAACAACAACAAGATTTCACCACACATACATGCACAAAAACTACATAAAAAGGCAAATCAAGGGGGTGATGGTGACGTTAGCAGGGGAAGCACAGTGGGATGTTTTGACGTGGGGAGAACACAAGAAATGTAGGTTGCACCAAGATCCTGGTTTTTGTTTAGGGTGACGGGCTCATGGTACTTATTATACTATTTTCAATAATCAATTAAGTAATTAATTAAATAAAACAGACCCTGTATGAATCGGTGATGGAAATATGTCCTCACTTAAGACTTGTGAGTAAACCGTATCTGTACACCTGAGGAATAGAGGAAAAAAAATACAGCTCAGTAAAATTGCTGTTAGAAAATAATACCAATTTATATTCCAAAGTTTCTTCGAATGGCTGCCTAATTATGCCATGCAGGGAGGTGCTGAAATATGCGTGTGAGAATTAGAAGTAAATTTTGGTGGGCCATTGTTATGACGGACAGTAGAACTGCTATGTAGGTAGGGTGAATAGGAAGCCAGGGGGCTTACAGGTTTGCAGGAAGGACTTGCGATATTTGCCTTTCGAAAATTCCAGGCCAGTAAGACTGAATAGCATTCCAGCCTCCATCGATAGTGTGTCTGCAGAACGCCTTTTGTTTTGATCATCTCGGCACCCTTACGTATAAAAAATTCCTTCTCTCCCCTCCCATAGTAATTCCAGTGGCTGCAGGGGTGGCCTATGACCCGAATGTGCTGACCACGTGTCCCGTCCCCTTGTCTGCAGGAGCTGCTCATCTCTAGGTGAGAGTTGACGTGTGTGTACTCACAGTGGAAGTTTCTCTTTTCCTTTTAAACTGTGAACTATAAAAGTAGTCACTCAGACTTTTTATTTCATTGATTTTATAGTGTTTTTTATTTCATCGATTTTGTAGAATCCCTTCAGTTTACCTTTTCAAGCTATGTAATGGTATAGTGATGGGTTTGAAGAAGTTCACATGTCACAGATTCACAGAACAAACCTTGGTAATATAAACTGATAGGGCCTGCAAGTCCCTTTAGTATGCTGCTTGATTCAAGACTGCCCAGTTCGTTATTCGTTATTCCAGTTACATATGAATAGCACAGGAATAAAGTATTGTTTAATGCAGAACACAGAGAGAAACTGAGAAATAATTTAGTAGAATATGTACACTAAACCACCATGACACCCAATTTATCTATAGAACAACCTGCACACATACACCAATCGCACTTCCTGAAACAAGTGAATTATGAATCACTATTCTACAGCTGGATGAAAGGTAAAGGTCTGTCTCCTACCTACTTAGAGCTAAGGGCATGGATCAAGTCAATGCAAGTATTCAATTAAAAAGAAAATGACTGCAGATCTGTTTCTATTTAATACTTGGAGAATTGTAGGTTCTAAGTACTCTGAAACAGCCACTAATTTCCTTCCCTTGGCTTATCTATTCCCTTGGATATAGATAAGACGCTTCATATATTTGAATTTAGTACGTATGTGTGTGTGTGTGTGTGTGTGTCTGTCTGTCTGTCTGTCTCTCTGTCTGTCTTGTGGAGCTTTAATATTGTTCTGGCATTTTAGAACGGAAAAATTTCTAGAATTTACTCTCCAGATCTTATTTAGCACACGTGGTTGGTACTCTGTCTTATAGAAGAAGAATATTATTATTTCTTGTTCACTGAAGAATGATAGCTAAATTGCAAACATTTCTGACAAGATGTGATGTTTCACTTTTACTTCCATTCAGCTATGAACTAGTTCTCATTTCCGAGAACCTGAACCCACTGTAAAGTCTGTCTTCTGAACTTTCAAAGACCCCTTAGAAATTTGAGGTTTATGATCTGGTGTGTGTTATATTTGGTTTAGTTTTACTGTGAATATCTTCAGTTGTTTTTCCTCTACGTGCTTTCCCCAGGAAGTCACATTACCTCTTTTGACTTTAGTTTTCTATTGGGAAGATTCCAGATTACTTCGAAGCAGTTTGTCTAATTCCTCACTGCTTTTTCCCGCTATTCATCTGCCTCCTCCATGACTGACTTCTCAAGCCCTTTTAGATCTCAATAGTCCCCTCCCCCAGAAGGATTTTGGTTTACTCCACATGCCATGCAATAACTTTCAGAATTATCCAGGTGTTAATATTTTCTTTTATCCCTGAAAGTACAGTTTGCTCAAATTGACAGAGCAGCAACCACACAACCACAGTTCCTGACAAAGAGTCACAGCAGGAGGTATAGGGACTGCAACAGATCACTCAATGAAATTTGAAGGAATTTTTGGATCTTTTTGCCCACAGATACTTTAAAAGAAGTTATGGGAATTAAGGAACAATGAAGAGATAAATGATTGAGCTGGAAAAAAGAATAAAATATACCACTAGAAGTTCATGTTTATCCCCTCTTCTGAAATGTTTCCAAATCTTAAATGGGCAACAGTTTTGCTCTCTTATCTGTTGACCCTATGAAAAATATGGCATAATTGAATATGCCTGATAATGCATAGATCCTAGGATACTGTCAATAATGGTTCCTTCTTCACTTTCAACCCCACTTCCTCTTCAAAGGTCTCAGATTAGTTAGACTCAGAAAATGAATTCAACCTTATCCTGTGGAAGTAAAAGGAGCCTCAGTGCCCAATTACGTAATCAAATATAGGATGCTATTAATACACTTGGAGTTCTCCAAAATAAAGATAAAATCTCATCTACATAACCCACATGGAAGTGGTGTCGGCTCTTATCTTTCACCCACTGATAATACAAGAGAGAAGAGTGACTTTGTATCTAATACCAAGTGTACTTAAATAATGAGGCCAGATCATCTAAATCCAGCTTCTCCT
Source organism: Mandrillus leucophaeus (assembly GCF_000951045.1). Taxonomy (NCBI): domain Eukaryota; kingdom Metazoa; phylum Chordata; class Mammalia; order Primates; family Cercopithecidae; genus Mandrillus; species Mandrillus leucophaeus. The sequence goes on from NW_012109141.1 coordinate 5,441,121, forward strand.
CAATCAATCCGCCAAACAAAGATGGATGAATAAGAGAGATAAATTTACCAGACTCCAGTCCAGGGTACCTGAGACCACTTGGCAGAGACAGCATTCATTGTGTGCCATGTGCATCATAGGGGAGCCCATGATCCTTTGTCGTCTGCAGGGAATCACACCCTTCCAGCTATGGTACATTACTACAAATCCAAGTTGAGATACTTTCAGGAGGGATCAAGAGCGTGGTGCATTGTGCGAGGACACCGTGGCCCGAACAAGAGGATTTTTGATGTTTGAGAACAGAAGAGGTGGTGTTTGGCTAAAGAAATTGTTCAGGAAAGAAATGATCAGCATTTATATAGCTATAATGATGTCAACACTGATAATAAATATTTTAAAAATCACAATTAACATGTATTGGGAAGATGGGGGGAGGAGGAAGTGAATGTAGATGTGTGTAAAAGGAAACACCTCATTTATTGTGAATTATTAATCAAATATTTTGTGAACAAAGTAAAACCTTCCTCAAGAGTATAAGATGAGGGTCAAACAGGTTTGGGGAAAATGCCTTTTTTATTTCAAAACAATCAGGAAATCAGCATTTTGTCTCGTTCTCAGCTTGCATAAATTTTTATTTGGTTTGTGAAAGAGAAATCATATAATGAAGGAAGGCAAGCAATAATGTGTAAAACAGATAATTCCAGAAGTAACAGAATGAGCATATTACTTAGAAACGTGGCATAAGAAAAACAGCCAGAAGATCTGATAGTGGTTGTTTCTAAGGAGTAGCAATGCAAGGCAGAGAGGTGCAGAGTGGAGTGAGGTTCTGAAATGCCATTCTGGCTGCGTTATTCTAGGAGGTCCTAGCAATGAGTTTCAGCACAATCATGGACAAAAAGCCTCTCAGCTCGTACACATACAGAACGCTTCACACCCCTCGGTCAAGACCACAGGCACCGCAAAGTTAGGCTTTTTGATGCTTGCAACAGCAATGGAGCATGCGTGCACGTGCACACACACACTCGGCAAAGGGTGGGGTAGCACCTGGCCTGGTTGTGAGGATTTCACTTGCATTAGGAGATAGTGGGGTGCTGCGGCGGTGAGGAGTTTGTTCTGGATCGGGTGCTGTATGAGAGGAGGTAGGGAAATAGAGTGAGGCTAAAGCTGCAGCCTGAACAGAAGCAGCTGTCACTCAGGTTATCTGGGAGAGGGGGGTGCTTGGTGATGGCTGTATCACAAGGACTTTGAATTTGTCTGTGCCCACAAAGGATTACACTGTGGTCTTGTAGTTCCCCATGCCAGATTGCAATCAGCAATTTCCCCAAGGAGCCCTGGCTTGTTTAGTAGGAGATGGCATCTACCAACTAAGTTATGGGAAGTAGGTAGGTTTGAGTATTGCTACTGGGCTATGCTACTTCTAGACCCTTTTAGTGGGCAGAGCCAGAACTAGACATACATTTTTAAAATTCATATGTTTCCACAGATAACTTCAGTTTCAGTCCAGTAACTCAGAGTTCTTCTCCCTTCCCCATTCCATATTTGTATGTCTCTTACCCATAGTGAGAACCCTGGTTCCCTATAACACCAGAGTCAAATGTATCTACTCATTTCCTCTGTCATATGCAACTTGAACAAAATGCTTTCAGAATTACTACATGAGTACTACTAGCAGGGACAAGCAGATACAACTTCCATTCTGTGATGGTTAATACTGAGTGTCAACTTGATTGGATTGAAGGATGCGAAGTAGCAATCCTGGGTGTGTCTGTGAGGGTGTTTTCAAAGGAGATCAACATTCGAGTCAGTGGCTGGGAAGGCAGACCCACCCTGAATCTGGTGGGCACAGTCTAATCAGCTTCCGGTGAATATAAAGCAGGCAGAAAAACGTGAAAAGGCGAGACTGGTCTAGCCTCCCAGCCTACGTCTTTCTCCCTTGCTGTATTATGTGGATGTACCATAGTTTATCCAACCAGTTTTCCAGGGATGGGTGTTAAATCATTCATAATATTTTGATATTATAAATAATGCCACAATTTTTTTTTTTTAAAAAACCCGTTTCTATGTTGTTTTGTATTTGTGGAGGTGTGTATTCAGAGCAGATTCCTGGAAGTGGAGTTGCTGGGTCAAAGCGTAAATGCACGAGTAGTTTGTTAGCTCTTTCCAAATGTTTTTATTGGGGCATTGCCATGTACTTCTGCCCGGGGAGTCTATGAGAGGCCTTTCTCCCAGTAGCAACTCTAGGAGATGCTGTGGTGTTCTGGCCCATGTTCTCTCAGCTTACCTGGGTTCACCTGCAGCTGCAACAGACAGTTCCCCCCTCAAGCACCCGAACTGCTCTTCTCATCCTGAGGGGAAGGCGGAAGCGAACTAAGCCTACATGGAAGGCCTGTTTCCATGCAAAGCACAGAATTTGAAAGAGAACGGTTTGAGGAACCGAGTGAAATTCTGTGTTCTGAATGGGACTGGAGTGTATAGTCTTGCAGCTCATAAAAATCCATTGTGGACAAATTGTGAAGGGCATCCTATGCCATTTACAAGACGCAAACTCAAATGGGAGATTCTGCTGCTATGTGGGACGTGTGTTCTGAATCACTGGTCTGAATGGAATGCTTTGAATTATATGCGTTGTTATCTCTCTGAAACTGACTTCAGCAATTACTGTATCTGCCTAAAAATCAGGCACATCAACATACTTTTAATTCTTACTTGCATTCAGGACCCATTCTATTCAATGAACATTTACTGAGGTGTCTGCATTTTCATGGATTGTGCTACCATAGTAGGTTATATAAGACTTGACTGCTGCACTTATTAATCCAGACAATAAATAATTATTCACTTTTTTATTTAAAAGTTCTTGTCTGATTTTAAAACTAATATATTTTCATATTAAATTTGTAAAATAAACATAAATTCATGAATAAATACTATAAAGATTTCTTTTAATGTGCCAACCCAGATACAGCCACCATTTATATCTTGGTATCATTTTTATTTATTTTATCCCTCATTAAAGTAGTTCTCTAGTGGTAGGAAAATGTCAGATTCTTTTTTTAAAAATTTCCCCTTTATCAAATAAAACCTGCTTATTATAGAGAAAAAGGAAAACTATCAACTCCTGTTCATCCACCTAAAGATAATTTAGTGTATTTCTTCCTAGTCTTTTATTTCCATGCATATATTTAAACTTTGTATTTTTAACACTTTGTTAATATTCTTTTTGTAATTACAGCATATTTCATCAAGTGTATACATGATAAGCACGGAATGAATTAGTAAATAGCAGTCTTGAAATATAAACTTTAAATCCAGACAAAGTGTTAGAAACAAATCTTGTAACACATTTATGCCATTGGTTGTGCATAGTAAATGTTGCCAACAAAATATCCCTAGCATAAGGGATGGTGTTATTAATGTAAGATATTTCTGTCAACCTGAAATAATCGAAAGAATCAGAATCTAGTTTTAAAGAGTTGATTTAAAAGAAAGCTGGGAATGACCATCTGGGAATCAAAAATTCTGGAGAAATGGAGTCAGTACTCCAGAGATAAAAATGTCTTACTTATATGGGAAGAAAAAGAAACTTAAAAGGATTACAACATTTTCTAGTCAAGGTTGGTTTTCGAGTTATGACAATTTAATCAATTATAGTTCATTTTCTTTTGTGTGCAGCTTTTCATTTTCTTTCTAATTTAAAAGAGTATATTTAACATTCCATCTTAAACAGTGTGATAGCCATGTAGTTTTTGTGTGAGAGAGGTAAGAAGGAAGTTAATCTATAATGAAGATCAACAGGAAGAGGTGAGGGTCTTCCCTGATACCCTTTAGCCCTTTACAGCGTTTTACAGAACAATGTAGGTAAGGAAGAAGGCTAATCTATCCTTATCATCAGAGGAACAAAAGTTATGGCTGCCTAGGTCACAGCTGCTTGTCACAAGACTCAGGCCTCGTGATTACCTTTCTTTAAGGCTCAAAATAGTTTAAAGTTCCAACAGCTTAGATTTTAAATTATTTTTACATGTTCAATTGGGAGTAGAAAAACTACATAAGAAAAACAATAGAATGTCAGCACAGTAGGAGAAGAAAGAATTCTTGGAATAGAAGTACGTGAGGGAATTCACACATACAGACCCTTTCTGTAATGGAGTGAATAGTTTTACATTTGCATTTCCCTGAAAATTTTCACACACAAGAATAAACCCGTGACTGTGCTGTCCTTTACCTCAAGGAGCAAAATTGGCATGAATATTTGGTTATATACTCCTTAAATTTGGATCAAGAAGCAGGAATTGTTCAGCATTTAAAGCACATAACTTTGCCAAACACGTAGTAAATCTTTAGGGTGACTGAGCAAGATTAAGTTCAACATGAAATTTTGGGTAATAAGGAAGAAAATCAAAGCTCCACTGCTACTTTATAAGGTTATGTGTCACCTTCTTTTACTTCCTGTAGTCAAGTACCTAACCTTCTGGATGCAGCCCAGACAATTCCTCAACTTTCCTAAAAGTTGTGGAGAAGAAAGAACTGCAATGTTTAGTAACTCCTATGGTGCTTTGTATCTGTATTACAATCTGTTTGAGGTGGGAGAAAGCAGGCAGTGCTGAAACTGTAATGCTCAAAAGCTCAAGTTAAATACCCTTCCTGGTCATGTTTAAAAGGTGAATGAGTCCCCAGTTCCAATTCTTGGCAGGAGCTGCCTGGCACTGGATCTGGTCTGAGCACCAAAAGAATCATAAAATTTATGGTATGTTATTGCCTTCTCTTTTTTTAATTGAAAATTTTATTGAGATAATTGTAGATTCACATGCAACTATAAGAAATAACACACAGAGATTCCACTTGCCCTTTATGCAGTTTCTCCCGGTGGTAACATCTTACAAAATATAGTACAATATTGCAACCAGGATATTGACATTGATTCAGCCCATCTCCTTTATTCAGATTTTCCCAGTTTCACTTGTACTCATTTGTCTGTGTTTGGGCACTCAGCTGTATTGTATTAGGTTGTGTAAGATGTGTAAGTATTATGAATTGATAATAATTGCGTTAATTATATTCTGTATAATTTTATAAGTTGTGTAGGTTTTTGTATGCATTACAGTTTTTTCCTAAAAGTTTTATTTTTTAAATTTTATACCGAAGTCTGTGATACATTTTGATTCAATTTTTGTCTAATGTGTGAGGATTAGGTCAAGGTTTAGTTTTTTCCCCTATAGATGTCCATTTGCTCCACTGAATTGCTTCATCTTCAAAAAATCCTTTAAAAAATCTGTTGGGCATATTTGTGTGGTCCTATTCTCTGTTCTGTTTCAATTATTTATATATTTATTCCTCTAGGCAATAACATACTATTGTAATTACTGTAACTATTTAACCTTAATATTGGGTAAAGGAATTCTTTATCCAATATAAACATTGATAGGAATTACATTAAACCTATAGGTAAATTCGGGAAGGGTTGCTATCTTTACCATTTGAGTCTTTCCATCCATGAATATGGCATGTCTCCATTTATTCTGGTCTTTGATTTCTTTCATCAAATTGTTATATCAAATGTGTTATATTTATATATAAATATAAAAATGGCATATACTAATAAATGATATATAAAAATATAATTTCATGGTAAAATTATAGTCATGTGCTGCATAAGGACAGACTAAAACAGCAGACTACATATATGACATACTGAGGTAAGTTCCATAAGGTTATAGTACCATATTTAAACTCTACCTTTTCTATGTTCAGATATGTTTAGAAACACAAATACTTACATTGTGTTACAATTACCTACAGTATTCCATACAGTAACGTGCTGTACATGTGTGAAGCCTAGAAGCAACAGGCTGTAACATACAGCCTAGGTGTGTGGTAGGCTCCACCTTCTAGTTTTGTGTAAGTGCGCTCTAGGATCTTCACACGATAAGGAAGTTACCTAATGACAGATTTCTCAGAATGGATTCCTAGTGTTCAGCGATGTGCGATTGTTCAGTAAGTTCTCACTTAGCATCATCGATAGGTTCTTGGAAACTGTGGCTTTAAGTAGAACAACATGTAACAAAACTAATTTTACCATAGGCTAATTGATATAAATAAAAGTTAAGTTTTGATGGCATATTTCTGCTCACAAAAACATCACCAAACTTCTAAATAAAGACCCCAAACCCTTATAATATTAAACATTGAAATAAATGTGAGCTATACATACTTCGAAGAAAGATGAATAAAGACAAGCAAGATAATTATTTACCCAATTATGTAAGTTCAGGGTTTTAGGAGGTCAGATTCCATCCCAGCAGCTCAGGGTGCAAGGCAGGAACCAGGCCTGGACAGGACGCCGTTCCATCACAGTGCATACTCACACACACCGACACTCACCCAGACTGGGACCATTTAGACATGCCAAGGAACGTAACCTGCACAGCTATGGGATGTGGGGGGAAGCTGGAATACGTGAAACCCATGCAGACATGGAAAGAACATGCAAACTCCACAAGGACAGGGGCCTCAGCCAGGCATCAATTTTTTTTCTCATCAATATTACAATGAAACGTCATTGAATAAAATGACATTATTTGTAGACCAGTGTAGTTTGAGAAACAGTGGGTTAAACGAAGCTTGATAAACTTCTTTGCTGATGAACTTACCAGAGCTTTTAATGTGCTGTATTGAGTGATTTCTGTGTCTACAAAATGGGAATAAAGTGTGTAGAATTTCCTAATCCTGTTCATCCACATAATGAACGTTTTCCAAGATGTCAGTGGCAATTGGAGGGTGCACTTTGGGAATCATTGCCTTAGGGAGTCAGTTGGTTAATTTACATTTCTGACTCAAGGGGTATCTTAAAAGGAATCACTTACCCACAGAACTGTAGCTGGCTTCCTAACTGCTGTGATGCTCATTTTATTATGTGTTGAGTGGGGGGAAAATAACACCCATGGGTGGGCTGTGGGGTGTTGAGGTTAAAAGTGTGGGTCTAGTCAGATATCTGGGTTGAGATCCTCGCTTTGCTACCTAGAGGGTGAGGGAGGACATTGGGAAAATTACTTAACCACTCGGTGCCTCAGTTTCCTCAAATGTAGCATGAAAATAGTAGCAATTCCTGCTCTCTAATATTTTTGTTTGTTTGTTTGTTTTGTTTTGTTCTTTGAGAGGGAGTCTCGCGCTGTCGCCCAGGCTGGAGTGCTGTGGCCGGATCTCAGCTCACTGCAAACTCCGCCTCCCGGGTGTGCGCCATTCTCCTGCCTCAGCCTCCCAAGTAGCTGGGACTACAGGCGCCCGCCACCTCACCCGGCTATTTTTTTGTATTTTTTAGTAGAGACGGGGTCTAATATTTTAAAAACAGTTAAATGAATGAAATGCATAAAGCATTAGAGGGTGTCAGACACATAGCAACCATCCAACGGTCACAGCCTGACATGTGAATCATCACAGCATTAAGTGAGACGGTTTGTGGGGCATCTGTCTGTCAGTACTGTTACTCTGAAAGCATTCTTTCAGAATGTGGACCTGAGGGAAAGCTGTTGTAGGATGAGTTAGGAGAAGGTGAATCTCTGGCTCCATAATGGATTCTCTGAGAGCTGGGAATGGTGAGAATGGAGGTGGAGAGGCAGAGGTCACTCTTACAACTATTTTCATGGAGACTCTTCAGGACTTGGTGGTTGAAGATGAAGCGTAAAAAGGACAAGCCAAAGATAGCATCAAGGTGGAGCCTCTGTGCTGGGGGAGTGGCTTCCATGAATGATGTGTGTCCTGGATATCAGTGTGTAAGACAAGATTTTAGTTTTCTAGTTAAAAATGGTAGATATTTCAGTTTCTGGTTTTAATAAATGCAGGAAAATTAAGAGTTTCAGCTCATTTATGTGCACGTCTGAAACCTGATCAATGTTGGTGAAGGAACAATCTGATTACACAGTTGGACTACAAGGAAAATTATGCCCGTGATGCAACTTTGAACTTTGAGGACATCGCAGCTTTTTATTGAGGGCACTGAAGTGGAGGAATGGCTCCTCTGAGAGGAAATTAAGCAAGAGAAAGGCATGCTGGTGCTCAGAATGAGGAAGAGAAACAATACAAGAAGGAAGAATTGGAAAGGTCCCTAGAGAAATCAATATACATAAATTAAAGAACAAGAGAAGAGGAAATGTGATCGCAATAGCAGAGAAAATTTAAGTAAATGGGATCTTGATAAAATGACTTAAAATAAGTCAAAGGTATAAAATATAACTCACTCTGCATACGTAATCATGGACTTTAACCCAACTTTGTTTTCATCTTATTTCTCATTTTCTTGTATAGTGCCTGTGGATCCTAACATTTGGAAACCCATGGAAGCCCAGAATACCATTATTAGAAAGGAAAAAGTCTAAAGGCATTTGAACAAAAAATATTTTAATGAATTGGTATCTTTACTTGATAACATATTAAATGTATATATATTGTTTAACTTTAGTTGAATATTTTTTCTTCTATCTTTATTTTTCATGATCTTTTCCTTCAAAGTGTCTTTCCAGCAGTCCTCAAACCAGAGCAGTGAACACCTTGAATGAGTGGATTTTCCCAGATAATTCTGCTTATTTCTGTGCCAAGCACTAGGGCTTTGAATAAGCCTGAGCCAATGCTTTTGGGAAGAAGAAAGGAAATTAATTTGTATCTGGCTGGTGTGGTAGGCAGAATAATGACCCTCCCAAGAATATCCATATCCTAATCCCTGGAACCTGTAAATATATGACTTTTCATGACAAAAAGAACTTTGCACATGTGACTAAGGTTAAGGACCTTGAGGTGGAGAGATTAGTTTAGCCTGGATTATTCAAGTTTGCCTAGTGTAATCCCAGAGTCTTTAAAGTGGATGAGAGAGGCAGAGTGGAGTGAGCAGGAGATCTGAAGAGGGAAGAAGGTTCAGACCAGTGCCATGCTGCGGACTTAGAGATGGAGTGGGGCCATGAGCCAAGGAAAGCAGCTGCTTCCAGAAGCTGGCAGAGGCACTCTCTCTCCTCTCGCCTGGAGCCTTCAGAAGGGCACAGAGCCCTGCTGCTACTTCCATTTGAGCTCTGTGAGACCCACACTGGACTCCTGACCTAACTTTTTTTTTTATTTAAACTACTAAATTTGTGGTAATACGGCAGCTCTTAATACCTAAATTATGCCAGACAGAGAGAGAGAGAGAACACACAGAAAACAGGAGAGAGGAGAGAGAAACCCAGGAACTGCTACATAAGACAGAGATAGAGAAAGAGATAAGAGCAGCACAGAACTGCCCAGATAGCTGCCCTGCAGAATTATGAACTGCTTTTGTTTAAGCCAGTGGTCCCCAGCCCCCACGCAGTTGGCTGATACCAGTCTGTGGCCTGTTAGGAACGAGGCCGCATAGCAGGATGTGAGCAGCAGGGGAGCAAGTGAAGCTGCATCTGTATTTACAGCTGCTCGCTGTTGCTCACATTACCACCTGAGCTCAGCCTCCTGTCAGATCAGCAGCAGCATTACATTCTCATAGGAGCACGAACCCTATTGTGAACTGTGCATGTGAAGGATCTAGGCTGCAGGCTCCTTATGAAAATCTAATGCCTGATGATCGGTCACTGTCTCCCATCACCCACAGATATCTAGTTGCAGGAAAACAAGCTCAGGGTTCCCACTGATTCTACATGATGGTGAGTTGTATAATTATTTCATTATATATTACAATGTAATAATAATAGAAATAAAGTGCACAATAAAGGTAATGTGTTTGAATCATCCCGAAACCATCCCGTGTCCCTGGTCCGTGGAAAAATTGTCTTCCACGAAATCGGTCCCTGGTGCCAAAAAGGTTGGGGACCACTAGGAGGCTACTAAACTTTGGGGTAGTTTGTGATTTCGTGATAGGTAAAATAGATGTAAATCAGCTCAGTTCTGGTCAAGGAGGCATGAAAGCGTCTGCAGTGAAAGGTTTTTCCTTGCTGGTGAAGGAGCCTTTTCTGCCTCTGGACCTTTCCCTGAGGATGCTCTGTCAGAGCTGTGGCACCGTCCTGGAGGGGCAGGGAAAGAGGATATGCTGTACTGTGTGCCTGCAGTGGGCAGAGAAGCTGTGGGCGGGAACCCCAGGCAGTGGCCACATTCACCTTGGTTTCCCTTTCAACAAGGCCGACTGACATTTCCCTCACTAGCAATGTATTAGACCCGAGGTAGCAGTTAAAGGCTAGTCAGGAAGAGGGAAAAAATCTAGACATTTATGCAGAATAGCATTTAAAACAGAGGGTGAGGGAGTAGCAAATCTGAAGTCCTGCATGCACAGGCTTGAAGGAGCCTCCTGAGTTCAGACTGACTTGAAGGTTTCAACAAGTCAGAAGTTCCAGCACTGGAAGAATCCACTGGCCCATCTACAGCTGTCTCCAGCTCGGGTGCAGGGTGTAGGGAGTTTCCGGGAAGATCCCAGAAAGGAGGCTGCTTCAAGTCTCCTCTGTGCAAAGCCCTCACATCTCCTCACCACAGCTAAAGAAGAACGACAAGCACACATTTCCACAAGTGGAATTGTGACAATTGTGACTGTCAGTTTGACAGAAATGAAATCCTACTTCTCTTCTGATTTCCAGACCTCATGCAAGTGCCTTTGGTTGACAGAATCTCATCTGGAATCTGGCTGCCAGGGATTCTGGCAGGTGCAGCATCTGGTCTTCCAGCCCCTAGATACAGGGCTCTTAGGGTGGCCATGGAATTTGTCATCCAAATCAAGACACTTTTGAAAATGAAATGCAAGCTTGGTAATAAATACAACAAGGTGAATATTGGACTGGTTTCAGGGAGCCCAAGCGAAGTGATGCAGAAAGCATAGACAGAGAGGATGGTGCATCTGGTCAACCATGGCATCCTGTCTCCTTCTGGGATGGAGTGAGGGCCCAGCGGGAGAAAGCTTTAAGCTCTCCCTTTGAGCTAGCACTTGTATTTATTAAGATCCTAATGGGCATTTTGGCACTTCCTTCCCACTCTTCAAATTCTAAGAACAAAACTGCAAAATAACAGTCAAGATCATAGCCAGGCAGCAATTGTTTCGTGAACTCTTACTCTATACTGGGCACTGCCCTTGGCACTGGGGATAGAGCTAGGGTGATCAGCTGTCTGGGTTTGCCTGGGGCTGTCCTGGAGTCAGCACGTCAAAGTCTGGAGAAACTGCCTGGTACCAGGCAAACACAAACACAGTGAACAAGGCAGTCTTCACACCAAGGAACACATATTCAAGCTGGAGGGTCCAGAGACAAACACAAAACACAAACATAAGACAAAGGGCACAACTTTACGTAGAGTGTGCCAGCAGGTGAGAAAGAATTTAAAGTATTTATTCGTATATTGGTGCATCTGTTTATTTTATAAGATGCGCTGTCTTCTCTCTCCAGTGGATGAAAGAGCTGGTTCCCTCAGGACACTGTTTGGTTTTCGGAACCACTGTTGACCACCTCAAGCAGGTGCAGGTAAGGGTGAATAAATGCCCTTGCCTGGGGTAGGGCTATGGAAGGACCTTTTCCAGCTGATGCAGCCTGCCGTTCCTGAAGCCGTGTAGTCTTCGGGGACAAGGAGGCAACTTTTCAAATAGGGTGAGACTCCGGCCTGCCCCCTTTGAAAGCCAGAATTGTTAGACGCTGTCTGATGGCTGAGGGCCATCCTAACTGAGACCTGGCTAGAAGACATATCCCAGCCCCTCAAGCGAGCTGGCCATGAGGGAAGGTGGGCTGGACCCAGGAGGTCCTGGTCCCTGCTCTATCAAGGATGACCCACTGTCCTGGTTTTCCTGGAACCGAGGGGTTTCCTTCAAACCCACAGCCCGCTTCGTGGCTCTGAGGGTGACCATAGAGTTTGTCACCCAAATCAAGACACTCTGGAGCATGAAATGCAAGGTTGTTAATAAATTCAACAAGGTGTATATTGGACTGGATTCGGGGAGGCTGAGAGATGCGATCTGAACCACGTTAGATAACATCGTACCAGATTCAGATTCCAGGGAGGGGCGGCCCAAGGTGTGGCTGAAACTGGAGACCCTCCATCATTCAGGCACCTTGCCAAGGTGGTGGGTTTTGGGGACAGTGACTGTTCTGTAGATGCTAACTAAGCAGTTCAGATACAAGCTACATTGTCCAGTTGCAGATGAAAATGTTCTCAGTAAAAAATTCTCGAAAGAATATATCTTAATTTAAGCAATATGGGGTTTCTGCCATTTTGGAAAATGAAATTTTCTTTAAATAATCTGAGACACAGCAGTATTGAGAGTTCAGGAGGCAAAACAACCTTTTTAACACGGAGAGTGTTAAAACACCCTCAGTGGACCCCGACAAGAGTGGAGCCCACTGGGCCACGGGTAACATGAGGTGGGGGCTGCCTTCCTGGGTGACTGGCCGTGGCCTAGCCGGGATCTGCGCTGCCATCAGTGTGCTGAGGACTGGAGGTCCCACAGCTAGCCAAGCATGGAACAGGATTTGAACCCAGGTCTCTCTGCAAAGCTCACACTGTTTTACTCACAGGATGGCAACTCTCACCCACTTTACTAAGTAGCCATAATGCAGTGTGCAATGTTATCAAATAGTTGCAGCAGAAGGGGATGTGGAATGCAGAGGAGAAGGGCATGAACTTTGTCAGGGGACTGGAACTGGGGGAAAGAGATAGTGGGTATCTGCAAGTTCCTGTTTGTCCACATAGCTGTGCTGGCTGCTGCTTCCTGGTGTCATTTAGAAAAATTCCCAAAGAAAAACTTAGCACTTACCCGGGCCTGATGCTTGAGGTCTGGAGTGCTTAAGATGTGTGTGTAAGTACTTATTTCCTTGAAACCTTGAGACCCTCAAGAGAGGGGGACTAAAAACAGTGGAGGAAGAAAAGAACAGTGGCCAAGGGAGTCGTAGGTGAAGTTTGCTGGGCCCGTGGCAATGCTAAAACCAGGTAAGAACCAGGGTGTGGATTTCTGCTCCTGGGAGCACTTTTCACAGCAGTTCATCCATTGCTTACTTTTATGGGGATGTGTGTGTTGCCAAAGGTCTTCAGTGATTGACTGTGCAAACATATAACATTTCTGCAATATACTAAGTGAAGACCTTTTTACAGAGTGCTGTCAATAAGTGCCTCATGAATAGCCGTTCAGAGCCTGACCTGCTTAATAATGGAAAAGAGTATAAAATTCCAGGTAACTAAAAAAAATATTTTGGATGCATTCTCAACATTGTGTCTTGCCATAGAGGAGCACAGGACATGCCTCCATTTATTCAACACTTCTTTTATTTCCTTTGATAAATTAGCAAATTTCTTTGTTTGAATCCTATAAATTCTTGAGATACATTCAAATCTATTCACACGGGCACACATTTATACCTGCATATACATATGCACGTGTAAATTTTGCTGTTCTTTTGGATATGATATACAATAAAGCAACTGAGTCTTATAAAATTATTTTGCTAGGCAGCTTATTAAATTCTTTTCTGTTTTATTTGACCGTGTTCTCTAGGTGGATCACCTACAAATCACACATTTTAAAAAATGTTCAAGGTTCACAGCTCCTATTCCTTTTTAAAATCTATTACATTTAGTTAAAACCTCCGGAATATGTTAAATATGGACAGTAATTGTGGCCATTCTTGTCTTATTTCAAAATTGAATTGAGATTTCT
>NW_012109141.1:5456401-5463260 GCF_000951045.1 Mandrillus leucophaeus
CCTCTTTACGCCCATTTGTTCTGCTGGTTAGAACATTTAGGACATCTGTTCTCTGGAGGGATAGGGCAATTTCATTTGTCTCAGGTTATTTTTATTGTTTGTTTTGTAATTTATTATCGATCATGTGATGTTTCAACATTTCCCCTATTTGCTGAGTAAAATTTTGTAGTTCCATGTTGGGGGGACAACATTGCATCCTTGGGGCCAAGATCTTGGGATGCCTGTGTTTCTCTGGAAATGATTCAAAGCTAAGTCTTGGGTTCTTTGTATTTATTACAAGATTTCGAGAGCCTCCAAGAAGAAGCTAAATAAACCAGAGAGGATAGACCTCTACAGAAAAACAACAAAATATATCTCCATTGTGCCTGCCTTAAAAATAGCAATAGCTAGATAATAAAAAATTTAAAAAAAACCAAAATAGCAGTAGCTTATATGGGATGTGGGTGATAAGAAGGAGAAGGATGTGTGTGTGTGTGTGTGTGTGTGTGTGTGTGTATTTGCCTGTGAACACTGAATTAGGGAGTGACCATGAAAAAGTAATTTGGGAAAACCCCCCAGCCTCTAGCGATCTGGATTTTATGAGTCAGGGAGTAAGCAAAAGATTAAAAGATACTTTCAAGCCAGGTCCCTGTAGGTATAAGCAGTCATGATAGATAGGATTTGCATTCACCCTATTGTGAACCACGTGGGTAGACGGGGACTGTTTCAGACGATGCGTGAGGTTCACTTCAGGGCCCATTGAATAATTTTGAAGAAGAGTTTTGACTCAAAAGAAAACTTGTCTTTGGGTCTGTCCTGCAAATATCAGTGGGTGTTTTGGGTCAAGGCTGTTTTTGTCTTTTTCCTTGAGAAAATCGAAAGTTGAGGCAAAAAAAAAAAAAAAAAAAAACCCAGCCCTAACGATGGCAGATGGAAACAAGATGGAATTGGGAATGTGACCACACTATGGAAACTGTATAGATGGAAGTGATTACATGGCTTCGTCCTCATTCTACGAGTGCTGATTGAGCACCTGGTGTGGGCAAGGGCCCTGTGCAAGGATCTGATAGAGCAGGGATGAGATTTTACCTGGGCCTGGAAGTGCCTATAAGGCTCTAGTAAAAAATGCAGAGGGTGAATAGGCATCACAATAGGATGTGGTAAATGTTTCAGTGAGAATGTATTTGGGGTTCTCGGGAAACTCACTGGACAGATGCAGGCCCCAGGGAGAGTGTCTTATAAGATACATTTGAGCTGAGACCTGCTGGATGGGAGAGGGATAAGAGAAGGTGAGGAAACTCCATGTGAGAACACCCTGCCCCATCAGAGCTTTGTCCTCAAATTACCCAATGTAAGGTGGATGAGCAATAAAGACTAGGAGTGAGCAGAAGAATTGTAAGACATAACACCGGGAAAATGGCAGCGATCAATGACACAGGCCTTGCAAGTCGGTAAGACATTTGGATATTCTCTTGAGGACAGTGAGGCACTGAAGGGAGTGACGAGGGTCAGGCAGGTGTTTGAGAAGGCTACCTCTGGCTACCTTTGGCCCACGACAAGGCTCAGTAAACACTTGTGTCATGAGAGGCAGTATTGCACTTTCTTCTCCCTTGCTTTCGGACATGCAGTGGTCCAGCAGGAGAGACCAGTCCTGCGCCTGTGAGGCGTAATTAAATGTGCAGGGTAGGGCAGCCCCATGAGTGCCTTCTCACCTGTCAAATATGGTCCTTCCTTCCTAGTCTTTCTGTGAATTTTACACACTAAAGCCTCAGCCACAATCCTTCATGGTGGTTTAACCAGGAGGGAACCTCCAAAACCTAATAAATCAAAGGAATCAATAAAACTAACTTTGCCATGGCCTGGTGCAGCTAAAAAAGCTAGTGTTCCTAAGAGACAAAAGCTGCTAAACATGCAGGATTCGTTCTCAGGAAACACCGACTTGTGTACTTTTGTGTCGGAGAATGGGAGGCAAAGAAAAAAAAAAGACAGTATCTAGAAAGTAAGACCGAAACATACTTAGATATGGGCAGAGATAAGAAAGCTTCTTGACTTAAAGAGACAGCTGAATCTAACGTGCTTTGATTGGCAGAAAAAGAAAACGGGGAAGAAAAGGCAAAGAAACAAACTCTGATTTCGGCGGGGAGTGTAGTTTCTATTTAGAGTTAGAACAAAGGAGAAGTGCGTCCTTTCAAATTGTAGATTCTTTGGGGAAAAGAGGGACAGAACTTTATCTGAGTTTGAAATGAGTCTGGGTAGCTGCAATGGTAAAGTTGCTTCCAGAAACAGGTAAACCTGACTTCAAAAAACCCCGCTTCATGAAATATAAGTGCTTCACTTCAGTTGCTATCTGAAGAAGCGCTGGTAGAGAGAAGAGCTCGGGGGCACAGGCAGAGTCAGCTCCCTGCAGCTCCTGCAGTGCTAATTAAGGGAGGGAGCAACCGGGAGCTTGCAGTGACCAAGAGGGGGTTGAGGCTAAGAGGCCGCGATAAACAGGATGATAAACAGGATACGATAAAAGCCCGTAACCAAGACACAGATGGGAAGAAGCATTAGAGCGAGCAGCACTCACATCTCAAGGTTAGTAACCTTCTCAGAAAAAAGATTGGATGGTTCCGAGCTCAACTTTTTAAATCAATTGTGTGCGAAGGGCTGGGGGCTGCCAGTGAAACACGGCAGGTTGATGCAGTAGGAAAAGAGAGCTGCGAGAAAAAGCTGGAGTAAGTTAAGTGCTCGGTGTTCTGTAAACTGTTAGTTTAATGAGGGGTGCAGTTTGTAGTAAAAGGGTGCCATTTAAGTACTTTTTGTCAGTCTGTCTCTAGAATTGTGTTTATAATAGATCTGATAGTAAAGTTCTCGAGAATAAGAAAACTGAGCTAATTTTACCAGCATCTGGTCTATCAAGCTAAATCTTCCTTCTCTCCAGCAAGACTGAAAAAGGATGAACTTAAATAATAAATGTCCACGATCCAAAGATTTATTATCCTACTCAAGGGTTGGGAAGCTTTTTTTGTAAAGGGCCAGGTAGTTAATATTTACAGCTTTGTAGGCCACGTGGTGTCTGTCAGTTGTGACCTAACACCTCTTGGTTCCAGCATCGTAGCACAAAACCAGTGGTAGATGGTATGTAACCAAATGAGCATGACTGTCTCCAACCAAACTGTTTATGGAAATCAGACAGTGGGCTGCATGCAGCCCGCAGGCCGTAGTTTCAGAGCCCTGTCCTGGAGGATCCCTGCTGAACCCCAGCAGGAGCCGGCGTTGACTGGAAGTGGGGTTCTACTGGTCACTCAGCAGTAGCCTCACTCCTGGGGACACGTGTATGACTTGCCAAGGTTCTAAGGGTATCGTGGTCTAGAGGAGACCATGCGGCCCACATTGGAAAGATTCTCTTAATGAGATGATTTGAGGAAGGGAGCAGAAACCCAGGCTATTGTGTTCCTGTGGAAACCTTACTGGAAGGATGAGCCTCTTAACAGCTGGGGCATCCCAGCAGAAGGCAGGCAGACAAACCCTCACATCTGAGAAACAGCAGAGGGAGCAAAGGACCTCACACTGTTATCTTCCCAGCCCCAGTCACTTGTTCTGAGTTGAGCTAGGTTTTCTGTTAGCAGTCCTCTGCTGTCCAGCATGTGAATTGTTTTCCAAGCAAGTGTCGAAAGATATCAGAGCAGATTCTCCATCACACACATCAGGTGTTTTTGCATCAACTGGGGAAGGTGGGGTCATTGAGTCGACACCAGGAGACTCCACCCAATGCCCAGAAACCGTAGAGACATCTGGGGAAGCAGGACATATTGTAAGTAGCAGAAATAACGAAACTGAGGTGACAGGGAAGGTATTGCCTGCGTGGACAGCCTACGGGAAGAAGAACAGTGTGGCTGAAGAGTGTTCCCTGTCCCCACCCCGCCAGGCCACCTAGGAGTCTGCATTCAGAGGCAAGCTTGTGAGATGAATTCATGCTCTTGTGGTTAGCTGAGACATTTTTAATAGTAGAGAAATCCAGTAATATTTTGATTAATGACTTCCTTGAGGACAAAGCTCTTTTATACAGACAGCTCTATTAGAAAAAAAAACCTCAAGCCAAAATCCCTTCATAAATCATGCAAAAAATGGCTGCCGACGTAACAGAAATAGCTCAGGCACCGTCTCTATTTGTCTTTGGTTAGATGTTGATAAATAGGGCTCATCTCTAGCAAAGTCGTAACAGCTGAACTTTGTCTTCAGCTGCAAGTCTTTCAGCCCCTTTCATTAGAATCCGTGACCTCTACGGCCCTCGATTCCAGGGTGCAAATACACTTAAGTTTTCTTCATCTCTTCACTAGTTGGCTCTGGATGCCTTGGGAATAAGGAGTTCCTACAAGTTATTACCAGTTAGCACCCTTTTCCAATCCTCCTCCCACGCACCTCATTTCTTCATCCTGAGTGAGGAAGTTCGCTTTGGGCCTGATCGTAGAAGCCACCGAGAGTGGATGATGCTGTGTTTCATCTCGTTTCTCTTAGGATTCGAGGCAGTACAGTGTTGCAGATGCCTGGCTTGGCCCTCGGCCCTTGTACCTCTCTACCTGCCCCTCTACCCCACTTTACCCAGCCCTGACCCCTCCCTCAGAAAATATATATGTTTTGGCATTTGTTTAATAAACACGTAATGATTTTTTAAAATATATCATTTATCTGGCAACCTCGACTATCATGATCCTTTGCATTATTTATTTCCAGCTGTTATCACAAAGTTGTGACACAGAGTGTGTCCGTGGACTCTGTGCTTAGACTGTACTATGATAATGTACTGTGTTCTTAGAATGTACTTGGCATCTTTGGACCAGGGTGATTGGGGGATCAACTGAAATAGATCAATACGCGGCCAACAGCAAGATGGGGTGGCATCATTCATTGGTAAGACCTGGGGTGAATGTGAACTCTTGCTATTCACTAGCAATAATTTTTAAAAATTGAGGTGAAATTCACATGACATTGTTCTCCTAAGATTTATTCAACATAAGATTAAACTTCTTTTTTTTTTTTTTTGAAACGGAGTCTTGCTCTGTTGACCAGGCTGGAGTGCAGTGGCACGATCTTGGCTCACTGCAACCTATGCCTCCTGGGTTCAAGCGATTCTCCTGTCTCAGCCTCCCAAGTAGCTGGGATTACAGTTGCGCACCACCACGCACAGCTAATTTTTGTACTTTTGGTAGAGATGTGGTTTCACCATGTTGGCCAGGCTGATCTTGAACTCCTGACCTAAAGTGATTCACCTGCCTTGGCCTCCCAAAGTACTGGGATTACAGGTGTGAGCCACCGCACCCAGCCAAGATTAAACATTTTGAAGTGTACAGTTCGGTGGCATTTAGTACATCTACAATGTTCTACGACTACCACTTTTATCAGATTCCAAAACATTTTCATCATTTTCAAAGAAAACCCCATACCTTAAACAGTCCCTCCTATTCCCTCCTTCCAACAGTCCCTGGCAGTCACCAATCTGCTTTCCATCTCCATGGATTTAACTATCTGGATATTTCGTATAAATGGATTCTTACAAAATGTGGCCTTTTGTTTCTGCATTGTTTGACTTAGCATAGTGTTGCCAAGGCTTATTCATGTTGTGGCATGCATCAGCCCTTCATTCCTTTTTATGGCTGAATAATATTCCACTGTAGGGATTTGATCACAATTTGTTCATTCATTCGCCCATTGACAGACGTTTGGGTTGTTACCACCTTCTGGCTTTTGTGAATAACGCTGCTATAAACATTGGTCTACAAGTATTGGTTTGAGTATATTCTTTTGAGTATATACCTAGGAGTAAAACTGCTGCGTCATATAGTAATCTTGTTGAACTTTTTGAAGAATCTCTAAACTGTTTTTCACAGCAACTGCATTATTTTACATTTCTTTACAACTCTTGTGCAGCAGTACACAAGGGTTCCAATTTCTCCACATTTTCCCTAACATATTTATTTTTCTCTTTTTGATTATAGCCATTCTAGTAGATATAAAGTGAGTTCTCATTGTGGTTTGTATTTGTGTTTCCTTCCTGACTGATAATGTTGAGCATCTTTTGGAGAAAATGTGTATTCAAGTACTTTGCCCATTTGAAAATTGGGTTGTTTCTTTTATGTTAAAGTGTGAGAGTTCCTTATATGTTATGGATATCAGACCATCATCAGATAGATTATTTCCAAATAGGTGCTTGCATTCTGTAGGCTGACTTTTCACTTTCTTGAAAATGTCCTTTGATGCGCAAAAGTTTTTAATTTTGGTAAGTCCAATTTATTTTTTGTCTTTTGTTGCCCATAGGTTTGGTGTCATATCTAGGAATCCATTGCCAACTTCCAGGTCTTGAAAATTTACCGCTGTGCTTTATTCTAAGATTTCTACAGTCTAAGGTCTTATATTTAGGTCAACCCATTTTAAGTTAGTTTTTGTGTTTCATGGGAGGTGGGGATCCAATTTCGTGCTTTGGCATATGGCTATCCAGTTGCCCCAGGATCATTTATTGAAGAAGCTGTTCTTTCCCCATTCAGTGGGGGTTGGCACCTTGTTGAATATCAATTGTTCACAGATGTGTGGGCTTATTATTATTTTTATTTGTATAAATTCAAGGGGTACAAGGGCAGTTTTGTACAAGGGCAGTTTTATGTAGTGGTGAAGTCTGGACTTTTAATATAACCATCACGTGAATAATATATATTGTACGCATTAAGTAATTTCTATCCCTCACCTCTTCCTACTCTCCCATTCTTCCAAGTCTCTGATGTCCATTATTGCATACTATATGTCCATGGGTACACATTATTTTGCTCCCATTTATGAGTGAGAACACGTGGTATTTGAGTTTCTGTGTCTGAGCTGTTTTGTTTAATGTAATGGCTTCCCGATC
>NW_012109141.1:5464605-5467570 GCF_000951045.1 Mandrillus leucophaeus
TGTCTCCACAAAAAATAATTTTAAAAAATTAGCTGAGTGTGGTGGCTCATGCCTATAGTCCCAGATACTCAGGAGGCTGAAGTGGGAGGGTCACTTGAGACCAGGAGTTTGAGATCAGCCTGGGCAACATAGCAAGTCCCCATCTCTACACACACACGCACGCACGCACACACACACACACACGCACGCACAAAATCATAGTTTTTAGTAGAATAGCTTAGATTTGTCATAATATCCCTATGGTGTGTGGAAAGGAGTGGATACTCAAACTCAGGTACAATACTGCCAGGAGTGAGGAAAGTGAAGCGGGTGGTAGTCAGTTATCTTTCTAATCATTTAAATCTGATCATATTGTTCTGGTGCTTAACACTCTCCAATTGCTCTTAGAATTGTATCAGGAAGTGCATAAGGCAAATGTACTCCCACCCCACTCATCTCTACATCTTTCTGTTTCCATCTCCTCTCAATGGATCTAGCTACAATGATTGAAGAACTTCCACGAAGTCTCTGACTTTGTGCACCTGCTCTCCTATCCACCTGGACTGCTCGTCCTCACACCTGGCCACACCCTGCATGTGGCTACAGCCTCCCGCTTCTGCAGATTCCAGAACACACTTCACTGCCCGAGAGCCTTTCCTGACCACCAGCCTGACACAGCCTCTGCTTGGCTATAGCTCCAGCCATTCTCTCCCACGCCGGCGTGTGTGGCTTCCTTTTCATAACGTGACATGCACTTCATAACTGTGCATTTATTTGTGTGTTCGTCTGATGTCTGTCTTTCCAACTAGACCGGGGGTATGAAAAACTTTTTCTGTAAAAGAGCAGGTAGTATTTTAGACTTTGGCCATACACTGTTTTGAGATCACTCCAGGTGCAGAGTGTGTGTGTGTGTGTGTGTGTGAGAGAGAGACACAGAGTGTGTGAGTGTGTGCAAATGTGTGTGTGAGCATGTGTAAGTGCATGCATGTGCATGTGTGTGCGTGAGTATATGCATGTATGAGTGTGAGAGTATGTGTGCACATGCATGTGATTGTGTGAGATTGTGTGTCAGTGTGCATATGTGAGCATGTGTGAGGACATGTATAAGTGCATGCGTGTGTGTGCATGTGTGTGAGTGCATGCATATGTGAGTGTGTTTGAGTTTGTGTGCACATGCATGTGATTGTGAGATTGTGAGAAAGTGTGAGTGTGTGCACATGTGAGTGTGAGCATGTGTAAGTGCATGTGTGTGTGGATGTGTGCTTGAGAGTATGTGTGCACACACACGTGATTGTGTGAGATAGTGTATGAGTGTGTGAGACAGTGTGCATATGTGAGTGTGATAATGTGTAAGTGCATGGATGTGTGTGAGTGTGCGTGGACGTGAGAGTATGTGTGTACATGCATGTGATTGAGACAGTGTGAGCATGTGTGTGTGAGTGTGTATGTGCGTGCATGCTGTGTGTGTGACTGTGGTAGAGCATGTGTGAGTGCATGTGTGAGACTGTGCATGTGTGTGTGTGAGTGCGTGCATGTGTGGGAGAAAGCATGTGTGGGTTCATGCGTTTGAGTGTGTGAGTGTGTGTGTCAATGTGTGCATGTATCGATGTGTGTGTTCGTGTGTGAAGGGACACAGGTCTGAGGCAGGAGATATGAATGCAGGAGGGGTACTTAGGGAGACCCTGTCCTGAGGACCTCAGGAATTCTCTGGACTTGGTTTAGCCTGGGATTTGTAGTTTTATTTTTGCTGGTGCCTGTCAGGAGAAAATCTTGTCATTAGGACATAATAGATGAAATTAATTTTTCCAACTTGATGGAAGTCTTCCATGTCCTTGCCACTCCTGTTTGTTCTATACAGTGACCAAGATTATCTTTCCAAAATGCGAAGTTGTGCGCACCCCTTCCTCCATCCGCTCCCAGGCGGCTCCACGTTCCTCTCGGATGTGTTGACGTCACAGGTGTTGCTGAGAGCCTGCTTTGCCTGGGGAATTGTGCTGGGCGCTGGAGTGACAGACATCAGCATGGCCACGGTTTCTGATCGCCACGTTTCAGTTCCTTTATGTGTGTCACTCACGTCACCTTTCAATCCAGACTCAGTCTCATTTTCGGTCACTTCCCCACCCGCAAGACTGCAGTCACACCATTTCCTGAAACACCCCCATTGTCACGCCTCTTTCTCCCACTTTTTCTATAAAACCTTTTCCACGATCTATTAGAATGATTTGTCCTCTCTCTGGCTGTCATAAAACTTAGCAAATGACTTTGTATAGAGATGATCACGTTTTGCTATGATAAATTGCCTTTAAAATTGATATGAGCCACTATCTTATGCATGACCTGAGAGCAGAGATGTGTCCTCTTTATGACTGTATTTCCAAGGGACTAAGCAGGGGACCCGGCAACACTCAGTAAAATTTGGAGGAATTGTTGGATTGACTTATTTACAAAACAGAGATAACAGATACCTCTTTTGACTACATCACAAAACAACTAGAGGCACAAATAATACCACAGATGTGAAAGCTTTTAGAAAATATGCCATATAAATACAAAGTAACACCATGCTTGATTATATGCACACATTATAATTTGTTCTGATTATCATTACATTGTTGATTTTATATTCCCTGAGCAAGTTCCCACATTAGATACTGGTGCTGAGTAGTCGACACTTGCTGATACACTTTGAGACTGAGTCACAAAGTTCAGGGGTGGCATTAGATAAAATTGTCTTCGGTGGTTTCTGCTCCTACTTTTCCCAATTTTAACTCATCTTCTATTTTGACACTCTTACCAGGGTCAAATGCATTTATACAATTCCTCTTTTTATAGGGGTATACTTTTTACACTGACGTGCTAATATATTCCTAACAAGTTCTTAAGAATTAGAACTTTAGGCCAGGCTCGGTGGCTCACGCCTGTAATTCCAGCACTTTGGGAGGCCGAGGTGGGTGGATCACAAGGTCAGGAGATCGAGACCATCCTG
>NW_012109141.1:5469345-5470921 GCF_000951045.1 Mandrillus leucophaeus
TGCTCCCATTTATGAGTGAGAACACGTGGTATTTGAGTTTCTGTGTCTGAGCTGTTTTGTTTAATGTAATGGCTTCCCGATCTATCTATGTTGCTGCAAAAGACATGATTTCCTTCTTTTTATGGTTGTGTAGTATTCCATTGTGTATATATACCACAGTTTCTTTATCTAATCCTGCACTGATGGACACTTAGGTTGATTCTATATCTTGGTTATTGTGAATAGTGCTGCAATAAACATATAAGGACAGGTATATTTTTGATATATTGATTTCTTTTCCTTTGGGTCGATACCCTGTAGTGGGACTGCTGGATCTAATGGTAATTCTATTTTTAGTTCTTTGAGGAATTGCCAAACTATTTTCCATAGACGTTGTACTAATTTACCTTCTCACAAACAGTGTATAAATGTTCTCTTTTCTCCGCATCCTGCCTAACATCTGTTTTGATCATTTCAATTTCCTTGGTCTGTGTCTATGTACATGCCAATAGCCACACTGTTTTGATTACTGTAGCTGTGTACTACAGTTTTGAAATTGGGAAATGTTAGTCTTTCAGCATTTTCTTCTTTTTCAATACCATTTTGGCTATTCAGGGCCCCTTGTAATTCTATATAATATGTTCAGACTTCAGAGTTGGTGGATTCAGTAGCTCAGTAACGCCATCTGAGCCCCATGTTCATTCTGTCTCTCTCTACCACCCTGTTTGTCCTTCAATATGGCTGCCTATGGTAACCAGGACAGCATTCTTGTTCATGCATGAGAGGAGATAAAAATAGAAACAGGGATGGAGAGAAGAGAAATTGTTCACATTCCGTGCTGTTTTTCTGGCATGGAATGTGAATAACTTCCTTCAATCTGATGGGCCAACTCAGGCCATAGTTGGCTTCTCTGACCCTTCAAATCAATCATAGTTTTCAGGCTGGGCATGGTGGATCATGCCTGTACTCCCAACACTTTAGGAGGCCAACATGTACAAGTGCAGGATTACTTGAGTCCAGAAGTTCCAAGCAAGCCTGGGTAGTGTAGCAAGTGTAGTTTGGTAGTGTCTCCACAAAAAATAATTTTAAAAAATTAGCTGAGTGTGGTGGCTCATGCCTATAGTCCCAGATACTCAGGAGGCTGAAGTGGGAGGGTCACTTGAGACCAGGAGTTTGAGATCAGCCTGGGCAACATAGCAAGTCCCCATCTCTACACACACACGCACGCACGCACACACACACACACACGCACGCACAAAATCATAGTTTTTAGTAGAATAGCTTAGATTTGTCATAATATCCCTATGGTGTGTGGAAAGGAGTGGATACTCAAACTCAGACACAATACTGCCAGGAGTGAGGAAAGTGAAGCGGGTGGTAGTCAGTTATCTTTCTAATCATTTAAATCTGATCATATTGTTCTGGTGCTTAACACTCTCCAATTGCTCTTAGAATTGTATCAGGAAGTGCATAAGGCAAATGTACTCCCACCCCACTCATCTCTACATCTTTCTGTTTCCATCTCCTCTCAATGGATCTAGCTACAATGATTGAAGAACTTCCACGAAGTCTCTGACTTTGTGCACCTGCTCTCCTA
>NW_012109141.1:5473481-5476403 GCF_000951045.1 Mandrillus leucophaeus
CCGAGGTGGGTGGATCACAAGGTCAGGAGATCGAGACCATCCTGGCTAACACGGTGAAACCCTGTCTCTACTAAAAATACAAAAAATTAGCCGGGCGTGGTGATGGGCGCCTGTAGTCCCAGCTACTCAGGAGGCTGAGGCAGGAGAATGGTGTGAATCCGGGAGGCGGAGCTTGCAGTGAGCCGAGTTCACGCCACTGCACTCCAGCCTGGGCGACAGAGCGAGACTACGTCTCAAAAAAAAAAAAAAAAAGAATTAGAACTTGTATTTTATCAAAGAAAGAAGAGAGCAATGATGAACCTGAAAAATGAATCTTGTTTTGATATTGAACTATAATTATGTAAGATATGACCTCTGGAAGAACCTGGGAGCAGGGACCTCTCCGTACTCTGTACTCTCTTTGTGACCTCTTGTGACTCTCTATTTCAAAATCAAAAGTTAAATCTCGCATAATGGTAGATCTGCATGTGCTCTGGGCCACCATACTTTTGTATCTGATGGGCTTTGGACTGTTTTTTGGTCCTCACCAACGCAAATGCCTGAGATCAGCAAGGAGGGAGAGGTGAAAGGAAGGCCACAGGATGGGCTGTCAGTACTGGGCATTGGCTCCCTCCAGCCTCTGCCTCATCTTACGCTCTCAGTGAGGACTTCCCTGCTCCATGCATGCACCACCTTTCACTTATTATTTATGTTTTTACATCTTTATTTTAGTTTCTGCCTCCCCCCCATAGAATGTAAGTTCTAATGCTTTTTTTCATAGTATTGTATCCTCATTGCCTACAGCAGAGTCAGGCACAGAGAATGCATGCAGCACATGTTTGTTGAGTGAATGACTCCTTGTAGAAAATGAAAGCTTGAAAAGAAGCCGACTGGTTCCCCGAGAGAGAAGTAACTCAAATCTGCCCATCATACGAGAGCAAACCTGTGTCTCTTAAGCTAAGGCCTTTTTCCTGTGTTCATACTTTAGAGAAAGAAGACACGACTGATAACATCTGAGAGGAAGGAAACTGCATTGTGCTGGGATCTGCATGTCACATTATAAAAAGCAATTTTTTTTAAATCGACCAGCCTTTTAAACAGCTTCCGGAGATGGATTATCCTACTTTACTCTTGGCTCTTCTTCATGTATACAGAGGTAAAGATGATCTTTATATCTTCCTTTAAAATTTTTGCTCCTGTTTTTGTTCTTACGGGGTGGCATATTCAGAATTTACAATGCTCTTTAGTTGGCTAGGATAATTTCTCACTTGTTCAGAAAAACTAAAAGTTACATTTTCCAATGATCAGCAGGACACCTTTTTAGATGAAGGCAGAAACTGTCGTCCTTTACCGTGATCTCAATGCACTATCTTGCTAGGGCTTCCAAAGTTTAAGATACTGATTTGGTGTTTCCGTCATCAAGGCTAACAGAACTAATGTGATGTTGTATGTTTCAGCTCTGTGTGAAGAGGTGCTTTGGCATACGTCAGTTCCCTTTGCTGAGAATATGTCTCTAGAATGTGTGTATCCATCAGTGGGCATCTTAACACAGGTGGAGTGGTTCAAGATCGGGACTGAGAAGGATTCCATAGCCATTTTCAGCCCTACTCATGGCATGGTCATAAGGAAGCCCTATGCTGAGAGGGTTTACTTTTTGAATTCAACGATGGCTTCCAACAACGTGACTCTTTTCTTTCGGAATGCCTCTGAAGATGATGTTGGCTACTATTCCTGCTCTCTTTACACTTACCCACAGGGAACTTGGCAGAAGGTGATACAGGTGGTACAGTCAGGTAAGGGCAAGTTTTTTTTTTTAATCCCTTTTTATCCACCTACAACATTTGTTTCTATAAAGCCCAAGTAGAAGCTGTAGAATGCTTTCTCGTATTTCTGTGGCATTCTCCAATTCCGTTTCTAGATGCTTTGATGTTACGACTTTGAAGGAGCGATCTTGGGAGTCTGTTTCATTTTTCTGACTGTGCTGTTGTGTCCGAGTAGAAATGTCTTTCAAATTTGAATGTAGTAGGAGAAAGTGCAGGTTTTATGTTGTCTTCATGATAACCTAAGCCTTGATTAAACTGATGTTGGCAACACATGGGTTCAGGATCCTGATGCCTTCCTTTCAGGGCTTTATCACAGCGACGTAGCACCATTGCCTTCTACTGGACACTCAGCACTCACGTCAACCCCTGGATGTTCAAGGTTCTTCCTGCAGTACCAAATCTAAGTTAGTTAGTTAGTTTGTTTGTTTCTTTCTCTCTCTCTCTTTTTCTCCTTCCTTCCTACTTTTTCCTTTTTTTTTTTTTTTTTTTTTTTGACAAAGTCTCACTTTGTCACCCAGGCTGGAGTACAGTAGCATGATCTTGGCTCACTGCAACCTCCAGCTTCTGACCTCAAGTGATTCTCCTACCTCAGCCCCGCAAGTAGCTGGGGCTACAAGTGTGCACCACCACGTGATATGGTTTGGCTGTGTCCCCACCCAGATCTCATCTTGAATTCCCATGTGTTGTGGGAAGGACTGGGTGGGAGGTAATTGAATCATGGGGGCAAGTCTTTCCCATGCTGTTCTCATGATAGTGAATAAGTCTCACGAGATCTGATGGTTTAAAAAAGAGGAGTTCCCCTGCACAAGCTCTCTCTGTTTGCCTGCTGCCATCCATGTAAGACGAGACTTGCTCCTCCTTGCCTTCCACCTTGAGTGTGAGGCTTCCCCAGCCATGTGGAGCTGTAAGTCCAATTAAACCTCTTTCTCTTGTAAATTGCCCAATCTTGGGAATATCTTCATTAGCAGCGTGAAAATGGACTAATACATCATGCCAGGCTAATTGTCATTTTTTTTTTTTTTTTGTAGAGATGAGGTTTCAACCTGTCTCTTATACACATCTAGATGTGTATAAGAGACAGGCCCAGGCTGGTCTTGGACTCCTGAGCTCAAGTGATCCA
>NW_012109141.1:5476453-5532412 GCF_000951045.1 Mandrillus leucophaeus
TTTTTTGTAGAGATGAGGTTTCAACATGTTGCCCAGGCTGGTCTTGGACTCCTGAGCTCAAGTGATCCAACTGTCTTGGCCTCCCAAAGTGCCAGGGTTACAGGCATGAGCCACCATGCTTGGCCCTGGCTCCATCTTTCACCTCTTCCAGGTTTAGCTAGAGAGGACATGTTCTTCATAAATTTGAGCTGTGGTGGCAGAAAGAACCCAATGATCCCTTGGAGTGTTTTTTGCTTTATCTACCAGAGATTGTGGTTTTGTCTTTCTAGTGATGACCACATGAACTGGTTGTAGTATATTGGAAACACTTGAGTTTATAGTCATCACTTTCCATCAACCTTATGTTAGTTGCTCCATTCCTCTAAATCTCAGGTTCCTGAACCAGAAATTGGGTTGGTAGTACCATTCTACTTGTTGAATGGCTGAGGGACGATATATTTAAAGAACTTGGCCCATGGTAGTCAGAGAATGATACATCTTATTATTATTTCCTATGCTTGTGATCCAAAAGGACTAATAATGAAATTTTCAGACATTAGTGACAATCTAAAGAAGGGAATATTTTTGGAGCTGTGTGTTTCTTGTGTGGTGTCTCTCAAATTATACCCCATGGCTGTATAGAGAAGAACATTATATGACATCTGACATAATAGTGCTTTATTTTTAAGGGATCTATGTGCTAAAAGAACAATTACAGAATTATATGAGGAATATCAAATGGTCAGGAGGTAAGAAACATCTTCATGTATTTAGTTTTCCCTTTCTCTTTAGGTGTGACTAGGGTGAAGACTAATTTTGTGTATGTAAGTGAGGCTTATAGAGTGTCAATCTGCAATGCTTCTTTAGTTAAATGTTTATTAAAGACTCCATTTTCACCATACAAGTCCTCATTTGCTGTTGTATGTAGACACCTGTTAAATCCTGCTTGGAAGTTTTTACTGTGTAGTAAATCAGTCAGGCAAGTGAAGTAGAAGATTGGCAAAGCTTTTAACATAGAGTGAGCCATTGGAAACAAGGCCCGAGCCACCAAAACTAGAACAGGATGCACTCCCCACTGCTGCCTTGTGTGGTGCGACTTTAAAGTTTGGGTTCCAAATTAGCTGTTTTGGTTTCTGTCACAGGACAACCAACTGAAAACAACTCGACCTTTCAGGATAGAGGATGGGGCTAACCTGTAAAGAACTAAATGATGGTTGTTATGCAAAGGTAGGATTTTTAGCATCACATATGAATGGTCTTAGGAATATTTCCTGTTGTTTTCATCCAGATTTGTCATTACTGCTATTTTTCGAGGTTAGGAAAAGAGAGCTTTCCCCTTCATGGGGCTTAAAAAAATACAATGTGGAGATTTTCAGTCAGTTATCAGTCAGAGGAAGGGGTACCAGCTGTCCATCTAGTTTGAATTCTTCATGATGGTATCCTTAGCCATGATCCATTGCTCTTGTTTTCATCATTTATATTTTAAAGAGCAGATTGATACAATGGGCTAGTAAGGGCATTCTACCCAATTTTGAGAGTTTGAGAGCTTCACTTTTTTAAACTAAGAATGATAGTGAGTTTAAAAAATATTACTTGTATTTAAAAATTAACCTTAGGTGTGCTGAAAATTTTCTTATGTACTTTAGTAACAACATACTGGGATTACAAATACTGTACTTTTGTATACTGTAAAGGGGGAGATGAAAATACATTAAATAGTAAAAAAAAAAATCAGACTTGGAATCTAGAAATCCTAGTTTATATAATAGATTGTAAGAACTTCAGAAGGATGAAGGAGTTGGGCCCTATGCTCTGTAAATATGTTGATTTTTGCTATTTACTGATAGCTTATTATGTGTGGAATTTTACATAGTCTGGATCTTCATAGACTTCCTCCTTGAATCTCCTGTGTGCACTTGAACTTTTGTATCGCCTGAATTTACAGGTGATGACATTGAAATGCAGTGAAGTCTAGTGGTCTTTCCAAGGCCCCAACTTTCGCATATGTCCCAGCAGATAAAGTTGCAAATTGATGCAACTGTCAGCCTGGGGCACATGGGAACCCACCAGGGCCCTCAAAGAAGGTGACCTTGGCCATTGCACCTCCTATCAATCCTCCAGCTTTCAGCCTAGAGTTTAAGAGCAAATGGGACATCTTATTCTGAATAAATGGTACTACTAATATGAAGTTATTTGAAAATATGTGTTCTTTCCAGAACAGGCATTTCTTTATTAACAATTGATTTAGAGACTCTAAGGGTAAGAATAAATGCATTTGTTTTTACCTAGTTTGTGAGAAAATATGCAGAGATGACTTGGGGGACAACATTTTCAAGGTAGCCCTTTCTGGCAGAGTTTGTGGGGTCATGGAGAAAATTACTGTCACCTACGTGTCTCTGGCTTTATTAGTCAGTTAAAGCAAATATAGTTGCATTTACAGAAATACCCCCCAAATGAGTGACCCACTCAGAATGTTCTGCCACCTAGTGTTAACCGGGTGCCTGCTCTGTAGGATGCAACTGAGTGTCAGTTCATTTAATCCTTATGAAGCACCATGGGGAGGTAATTGTTCCTGTGATACAACACTGAGGTTCAGGGTGGTAAACTCACTTGTCCAAGGTTCTCAAGCTGCCAAATGACACCACCAGAGTGACCCCAGTTGATTTTTCTGAAGAGTCAGAGACCTTAACTCCAGCAGAATGAACCATGGAGGGTCACAGTAGAGAAAGTCATGCTGGACTTTGAAGAATTGGAAGGAATATTTTAATTAGAGAGGCTGGGGTCTGGGGAAGAGAGAAGACAGAGAGGGAAGGGTGTCCTGGGGGTGCTGATGGCTTAAAGAAGGGCACAGTGGAGGTGTAAAGTTCATGCAGAAGGCAGAGCCCGGCCCTCTCTGACTAGGGCACTGGGTGTGTATAAGATGTGGTTCACCCTGGGCTCTGAGGCCCTCTATACCCACAGAGGTGGCCTGAGAGGCAGCCTCACAGGAAAGGAAGACACTGTGAGGGTAAGACTCTCTCCCTGCCTGCACCAGCAAAGAGGCTCAGCTTATGATACTTTAGAGTCTCAGGAAAAGCTTTAGTACAGTAGATTCTGTGCTTAAAAAAGGAGTTGCAGCTCACCAGGGCAGCAGAATGTCAGAAATAAATCTGAAAAGTTATCGATGTGCCTAATGGAATTTTGACTTCCATCTGTAATGCAGACCATGGGACATATCTGAATAGTTTTTAGAGAGAGACACAACGTAAAACCAGATTTTTCTTTCACCACCTGGAAGATTACACTAGCTGCAGCCTTGTAGGAGAGTAAGACTTGCAGGCAAGGTAAGCAAATAGGCATCTATAGATTGGAACCCTTACATACTGCTAGCAGGAGGGTTCATTAGTATATCTATTATTTTTAGTCTGGCTTCTCCAGAGAAAGAGAACCAATGTTTAATACATGGAGATTTATTATAAGAAATTGGCTCACATGATGTATTAGTCTATTCTCACACTGCTATGAAGAAATACTTAAGACTGGGTAATTTATAAGGGAAAGAGGTTTAATTGACTCACAGTTCAGTATGGCTGGGGAGGCCTCAGGAAACTTACCATCATGGTGAAAAGGGAAGCAAACGTGTCCTTCTTCATATGGCGGCAGGAAGGAGAAGTGCAGATTGAGCTGGGGGGAAAGCCCCTTACAAAACCATGAGATTTCACCAGAACAGCATGAGGGTAACTGGCCCCATGATTCAACTCCCACTGGGTTCCTCCCACAATACATGGGGATTATGGGAACTATAATTCAAGATGAGATTTGGATGGGGAAACAGCCAAACTATATCATTTTGCCCTGGCCCCTCCCAAATCTTACATCCTCACATTTCAAAATACAACCATACCCTTCCAACAGTCCCCTAAAGTCTTAACTCATTCCAGCATTAACTCAAAGTCCACAGTCCAAAGTCTCATCTGAGACAAGGCAAGTACCTTCCACCTACGAGCCTGTAAAATCAAAAGCAAGTTAGTTACTTCCTAGATACAAGGGGGGTACAGGCATTGGATAAATACACCCATTCCAAATGAGAGAAATTGGCCAAAACAAAGGGGCTACTAGCCCCATGCAAGTCTGAAATCCTGTAGGGCAGTCATTAGATTTTCAAATTCCAAAATAATCTCCTTTGATTCCACGTCCCACATCCTGGGCATGCTGATGCAAGAGGTGGACACCCATGGTCTTGTGCAGCTCCACCCCTCTGGCTTTCCAGGGTACAGCCTCCCCTCTTGGCTGCTTTCACAGGCTGGTGTTGAGTGTCTGTGGCTTCTCCACAAGCTGTCTGTGGATCAGATTCAGATTGTGGGGTCTGAAGGATGGTGGCCCTCTTCTCACAGCTCTACTAGGCAGT
The DNA here is from genome assembly GCF_000951045.1 of Mandrillus leucophaeus. Classification (NCBI taxonomy): domain Eukaryota; kingdom Metazoa; phylum Chordata; class Mammalia; order Primates; family Cercopithecidae; genus Mandrillus; species Mandrillus leucophaeus. Next base: position 5,480,820 of record NW_012109141.1, read on the forward strand.
GCCCCAGTGGGGATTCTGTGTGGGGGCTCCAACCCCACATTTCCCTGCTGCAGTGCACTAGCAGAGGTCTTCCATGAGGGCTCTGCCCTTGCAGCAACTTCTGAATGGACATCCAGGTGTTTCCATACATCTTCTGAAATCTAGGCAGAGGGTCTCAAACCACAGTTCTTGACTTCTGTGCACCCGCAGGCCCAACACCACATGTAAGCTGTCAAGACTTGGAGCTTGCACTCTCTGAAGCAACAGCCTGAGCTGTATGTTGTCCCCTTTTAGCCATGGCTGGGATATATGGCACCATATGCAGTCCTGAGGCTGCAGAGAGCAGGGGGTCTTAGGCTTGGCCCAGGAAATCACTTTTCCCTTCTAGGCCTCTGGGCCTATGATGGAAGGGGCTGCCATGAAGATCTCTGACATGCCCTGGAGACATTTTCCCCATTGTCTTGGTGATTTACATTTGGCTCCTCATTACTTATGCAAATTTCTGCAGCTGGCTGGAATTTCTTCCCAGAAAATGAGGTTTTTCTGTCGCATCATCAGGCTGCAAATTTTCCAAATTTTTATGCTTTGCTTCCTCTTGAACCCCTTGCCCCTTAGAAGTTTCTTCTGCCAGATACCCTAAATCCTCTCTCTCAAGTTCAAAGTTCCACAGATCTCTGGGGCAGGGGCAAAATGCCACCAAACTCTTTGCATAGCAAGAGTAACCTTTACTCCGCTTCCCAACAAGTTCCTTATCTCCATCTGACACCACCTCAGCTTGGACTTCATTGTTTATATCACTATCAGCATTTTGGTCAATGTCATTCAACAAATTTCGAGGAAGTTCCCAAATTTCCCGCATTTTCCTGTCTTCTTCTGAGCTGTCAAAACTGTTCCAACCTCTACCTGTTACCCAGTTCCAAAGTTGGGTATCTTTACAGCAGCCCTCCACTCTCTGCTGCACTAATTTACTGTATTACTCAATTTTCATGCCACTAATAAAGACATATCTGAGACTGGGTAATTTATAAAGGAAAGGGGTTTAATTGATTCACATTTCAGTATGAGTGGGGAGGCCTCAGGAAACTTACAATCGTGGTGGAAGGGGAAGCAAATATGTCCTTCACATGGCAGCAGGGAGAAGAAGAATGAGTGCCCAGGGAAGGGGGAAGCCCCTTAGAAAACCATCAGCTCTCATGATAACTAACTCACTATCATGAGAACAGGATGGGGGAAACCACCCCCGTGATTCCATTATCTCCACCTGGTCCCTCCCACTACACGTGAGGGTTATGGGAACTACAACTGAAGATGAGATTTGGGTGGGCACACAACCAAATTATATCGTATAATTATGGAGACTGATAAACCCAAGTTTGCAGCATGGGCTTGCAGGCTGCAGATCCAGGAGAGCTGATGGTACAGATGAAACCCAGGTCATCTGCTGCAGAATCCCTCTTCCTTGGGGAGGCTGGTCTTTTTGTTGAATGAGGCCCACCTACATTATGGAGAGCAAACTGCTTACTCAAAATTCACTAATTTAAATGTTAATCTCATCCCAGAGCACCCTTCAAATTGACACATAAAATTAACCATCATACTTGTTTTAGAAAATGATATGGCATTAGCTAGTTAAAAACCCCAAATCCTATGATCCAATAATTCTACTCTGTTTGGTATCTAAGAGATCTCTCAATATAGGGAATTCCTGACAATATTTATAGCAACAGTGATTGCAATAGCAAAAAATTGGTAACAACCCAAATACCCATCAACAGTAGAACAGAAAAGCACACTGAGGTCTATTCACACATTAGGATACTCTACATCACTAAAATGAGTGAATTATCACTTTGCTCACCAACATGGATGAAGCCCACGAACTTTGTGTTGAAAGAAAAGAACAAGTTACACAAAATGGGGAGACTAGGGTTCCTTTCTTTAAAGTTTTTAGAAATATGCATAATTAAACAATATGTTATTTGTAGATACAAACGTGGTAAAACTATAAAAAGAGTAAAGTTCAAAAACATGGGTAGCTGGGGGATAGAACAGAATCAGGAAGGGCTGAAAGGGTCTTTAAGGCTCATAGTCAGGGTGTTTTCCTTATACAGGTGTTTTATTTCCCATTTGTCTCAAAATGTTTTAGAAGTTTTCTTTCAAATCTACTGATTTCTCTTTCTTTCTCTCTCTCTCTTTCTTCCTTTTCTTTTCTTTTCTTTTTTTCTTTTCTTTCTTGACAGTCTCACTCTGTTGCCCAGGCTGGAGTGCAGTGGCACGATCTCGGCTCATTGCAACCTCCACCTGCTAGGTTCAAGTGATTCTCCTGCCTCAGCCTCCTGAGTAACTGGGATTACAAGTCCACATCACCACACCCAGCTAATTTTTGTAGAGATGGGGATTTTGCCATGTTGGCCAGGCTGATCTCAAACTCTTGACCTCAGGTGATCCACCCCACCTTGGCCTCCCAAAGTGCTGGGATTACGGGCGTGGGCCACCTTGCCTGGCCAAATCTACTGATTTCTAATGGTGAAAAGAGATGCAATTGCAATTTTTGAGCAGTTCAAAGGTCTAAGGTAAGGATGAAATCTTCATTCTGATATGGCCTAGGGGTTAGGTAGAGGTAAGTTTCAGCAATGATTTCAAATTTTTGTGATCCAAGGACTAAAAGATGATGGTTTTAGTGAAAAAGATGTGAAATTAAGAGACCAACTTGACTAGGAAGAGTAGAAATAAGTCTGTTTCAGATGTATTAAATTGTAAAGTAGCCTTTGACTAGCTGACAGTTGAAATTATGGAGCAACAAACCAGGATTGAAAATACCCAATTTGAAGTCATCTGAATGATCATTCAGCACATGTAAACCAGAGGGTTAACTAAGAAAGTACCAACGGATGGGGGCAGAAGTCTAAGGTCATAGTTTGTGGCTCAGAGGATGGTCACATTGTAGTGTGTTAAAGAAGGTATTCACGGTAAAGAATGTAGAGGGCATAGAGAAAAGAGGGGGAGAGTCAGGAGAGGGAGAGGAAAGCGAACAGGTGAAGAATTGATATGAGAGCAGAAGACACATGGAACTCACATTTATAGTAGAGGGTTAGATTTTCTTGCTCCACACATGTAGGTACTTTGTGTTGGCTGTATCGTACGTTTTGCTGAGTCTATGATTTTCCATGTTCCAGTCCATTTATCTCAAACTGGACACAGAGATGTTCTTCCCTGTTTCCCTTTAAGAGTCTCATTCTCTCCCAGGTTGGATGAGGCTCCTTATATGCCATCCATGCTCTTTCTTAGAAGGCTCTCATCTCTACACCCTTCAAGGCCAAGTGTTCTCTGTCCAGATTCCCAGCAGCTGACATAGCAGCCAAAGTTTTCATTCATTCTTGTGTATATCTGTTGCTTAGTGGCACTAAAGAGATTCCTTTAATATTAAGGGCCCCAGAATTGATGACAGTTCTGAGGAATCCTATGATGAAAGGGATTCTAAAGATCATGCTGGCCTATATATTAGATGAGGCCAGCATGGCCAGCATTTTTCTAATGCTGGGGTATAATTTCAGCCTTTAAATTTGATTTAAAGCTGGGGAGAGGGAAGTCTCAAATCTGGCTTTTATAAATGTGTGTGCTGATTTGCAGGAGCTGAACCCACTTACCCATTAATTCACTTATCAAGTCTTTCCTGAGAATCTACAATGTGCAATGTAATGTTCAGTGGTTTGGAAGATAGAAAGACATAGATCTTAGCTCTAAATAGGATGCAGAATATTGGGGGAGAGAAAAGTTGTATATCACAAATGATTATTTGAGGCAAAAAAATAAGTCCTATTGTAGTCTAGAGTATAGAATTTTATTTTACCTCGGAAATTCAGGGCAGAGTGGAAAAGTGGAATTTGAACTTAACCTTGAAGGAGGCAAGTCAGAAAATTTGGAGGTTGAGATTAGTGGGCATTATTCCAGGAGAATTGCTTTAGAAAATTATCTAGAAAATGGATAGCTCTGGCTCCAGTGTAACCGACTTTGGAAGATAATTTTCATTGTTCAAAAAAGACTCCAACAACAAAACAACAAAAACCTCTAAAATTGAACCAACACATAGAATTGATCAACAAATTAATGCAATTTATTCTGGTTTACAATTTATGGCTTGGTTGACATGTTGACTTGCTGCTTCAAAAGGCAAGGGAAGCCAGATGCATTATACAATTGTATTTTACAATCTATATTAAGGTATTTGCACACTTTCATTTTGGCCTTTTTTTGGCCTATCCCAAATTCAGAAGGAAAGAAGGAAACATATGAAAATGACACCATATTTATTAATGACAGGTGAAAGTGATGGAGGAGGAGACTTGGTATGAAAGGCTATTGCCTGTCAAAGGATTCCAAACAAGGTTAAGAAGGCTACAGAGAAAGTCTTTCTGATTCTCCTGTTATAAGCGTCACCAATTCCTTTTAGCTTGTTTAGTCCTTGTGTAGACTTTTATTCAGTTTTGTCTATCATATGTATCTCTATCACTTTTAATTTTCTTAAGATGGAGAAATAAGAAAAAAAGTCATTTCAAGTCAATGGATTAGAGAATGAAGCCATAAGCTCTCTCTTTAGGCCCATTCTGGCGAGCTTAGAAATAAGTAATAAAGGTTTTATATGTCCGTGTGTGTATATGCATGCACACACACAAGACTAAAAAGTGTTACATTTGAGCAGTTTTTGATTTAAAGAAAAAATATTAAATGGTATCTATAAGGAACCCATAAGGAATGAAACAAACATTTTAAAGGCCTGGAAATCTCACTCCATAATGAAATAAAATAGTATATGAAGAAGGCAGATGATAAAAAGCATTTTAAGAGTCACGGAAAGCAAGGTTATGGTCACTGCTCTTCTCAAGGGTGAAGTAAATGGGAAACTGAAAGTGGATGGTTACCAGAAGGTGTGCCAAGGTTGTTTTTATCGACATGCTTTCCCTGTGCCAAGCCCAGGAAGGAGCAGGCGCAAGAATGCATGTCTCTGTGGGAATCAACCCTCAGGCTTTCGGGTAAAGCTCTGTAATCAAAAATCAAAAAAAGAGAAAGTTTAAAAACTCTCTAGCGCAAGATAATATTAAATTTATATACACAATTGAATTCAATAATCGAATGGCCGATACAGTGGAATTCACATACAGGCACGGGTACATGCTTGGGTTTTTGGGGAGTAATATTGTCTGTCTGTCTCGATGCTTGGGTTTCTCTCTACTTCCTTCACCTCCTTTATGCCCCGTGAGACACCCCAGTCTTTGACACGTCTAAGTTCTAGTAAAATCCAGAGGAAACTTTTACTTTGTGCTTGTTGTCAAATGCACTCAAGACAGCCGCAGCAGGGAGTGGAATTGGCTGCCATCTTTGCGTGTGGCCATTTTGCTTACTTATTCTACCTATGTAAACAAGAAACGGTACCCTTCTTATCATAGATATTTATATTTTAAAGATGATTGTGGAGTAGGGGTATGCTTGGCTGAATTGATAGAGAATGGGCTACAGCTGAAGCTTTGGACGGTGATTCTCCTGTTACCTCCGAACATTCTGTGAGTATAGCTGGAAACCACAGAGTTCTTGGTTTTTCTTCCTTCAACTCTCAGTGATTAAGACAACTCACACCTTTACCACAGCAGCTCTTTACCCAGCACTGAAAGCGGCTGCCAACCACAACATGAGGAATATATTTCCTCTTCAGAATGGGTATTGGTGGTGTGTGGGTGCCAGTGCAGCGTGGGGACTGTGGTCTCATGCATGAGTAAGAGCTGGTATCCTATAGTCTTCAGTGCCTGTCAAATAACTGTGGAACATGTGCAGCCCACACACGTTGAGGCTCCTCCTCCGACCGTCTCTGCTTCTGTGATCTTTTAAAAAATTCCTCACTTCAAAGGTGGAGAGCTACAGGGAGTGGGCATTGTTCTCCAGCACGCGCTCTGGGAAACTTCCTTATAGGATTAGCGAGTAGGTGTGAGTGACCTTCAAAAAGGCCTTATAGGAATTTACCCATTGACAGATCACATTGTTAACTGAAAGTAAGACTATCCATTGCATTTTATCAAATAAAAAATGTGAGATTTGAGATATTCAAAAGCCAACAAGAAGAAAGTAAGTAACTGAAGAAAGTCCGAAAGCTCTTGGTTTGTAAAGCTCTCAGTTTTCACTGATGCTTGGAGCTCCTCTGTGGCTTTCTCTTCGGGTTAATGCTGTCCTCTGATGGTTTAGGTAGCGTCGATAAAAGGATCTGGTTTCTAAGTTATGGTTTTTGTTGCTGGTTTTTGTTTTTGTTTGGTTTTATAGGGAGAGGAGGTTGCAGGCAGAATGGCTTTTTCTTTCCTTGGAGAAAATGGTAGGAGACTATTTCTGAAGACATTTAAGATTTTGAAACTGTTAAGAATTTCAAGACCATCAAGTCAATCCTTCAGGGATCAGTGTGAAATTATTCCCTCAGGCAACATCTCTTCTACTTACTCCTGAGCAGTTTTAATTAAATAACTCAGTGGATGGGACTTCTGGCACTTCCCCTGAGAGATTATTCACAATCCAATAACTCTCAATGTGAGAAAATTTTTCCTGACTTCAGCTATTTAACCAACTTACACTTTTAAAAACGTCTTCTCTGTAATGTGCCTTGAGAGAAAGAGCTATGTTTCAAAGAATACTGATGTAAGAAGACTTCCAAGGATGGAGGTATAATACACGATATTCTTACTTACTAGTGTTGTAAATAGCTATGTGCATCATATCTGCACACAGTGGTGACTGTGGCAAAACAGAATGAAATCTGGGCATTAATTCTGGGAGCATTTAGGTGCACCATGTAATGAGCAGAATCCTAAGAATCTTAGCATTCTCATTTTAGCAGATAGGCTCTTAAGAACACGTTTGTTCCAATTCTTGGCCAGCTACATAAAATTCTATATGCTACCAACACTGGTATTTCCAGAATTGATTCGTGAAGGGGTGTGTGTGTGTGTGTGTGTGTGTGTCCTCTGTGTGGAGAGGATCATTTCCTTCATGATATATAAAGAACCCGAGACTATAGCAAATTTTAGGTCATTTACCTAATTCATTTCACTAATGGAATACATTTATTTCTCTTTGCAAACTGGAAGCTGTAGTTAAATATATACCATTTTCATCTGAGAAACAGCCAAAGAATTCAATTGTTGTATTGGCAATGTTAGTATATGTCCCCAAAAGAGACCCTTTGTAAAGTCCCATTAACTCCTGACATCAGATTTCTCAAAATATCTCATTATTTTTTAAGAAACATAGTTGCTCATTTAAGTGAAATAAAGAATACTTAACATGGGGCTTGTACCTTCTTCCTTTTATTCTCTTTAAATCTTACAAATGTTTCCGGAAAGAACAAACATTTAATAAGATGAAAATATTTTCAACTATTTGCATTGTGTTTCTTTGTGCTGACACAGTGTTTGAATTTTCATTCTTAATGTGGTCTGATTATTCTGTTTTCAGTGAAAATAGCAAAATTGAACCAAAGGGAAAATGGCTAAACCTTGTTGCTGAAATGACACAGAGGTATTTGAATCCTCTTTATTGGATGAAGGATGATAACAATAATGAAAAAATCTGTGTAAATCTCATCTAAATCTGTTGAATAGATATTATTGTTTGCTGTGAGGAAAAGAAAGAATGTATGCCTATATGTCATGTAAACATGTGGGCCATGTAAATGTGTGGGCCAAGTGACCGTAATACAGGGTGGAATTTGGAAAGTAGCTTAAAGCAAGGTTTGGGGAGTTGGGAGGTGACAGAGGTTACTTCTGGTTTGGGGAAACCATGGCCTGGAAATCTAGGTGTAATTTGGATGAGTGGAGACAAGGGCTGGCAGGAAGAGGGAGGAAGTCCAAACAGGAAAGTGCATCACAAGAAACATCACATACCAGGGAGATGCTCTTTGTGTTTGAGGCACATGAAAAACGAATTTGGCCAGAGGCTTAGGGGAAGGCCGGAGGGTGGAAGGTCCAGATTTTGGACTTCATTTGGTTGTCAGTAAAGTTTTCAGATAGTGAAAGTCTCATGTTGGCCATGATTTGGAGCCATGACCCTACCAACGGCATGGAGGATGATGTAGAGGTAGGAAGGCAGAAAGATACGAGGCACAAAAGCAGGCAAGAAAACGGGAGGCCTGAGGCCCTGCAGTGAGGGAGGACACCGCCCCCACAGTGCAGCCCACCGGAGCAGTCTTCCCCAATTACACACCAAGAAAGCTCCCGTGCTGCAAGTTTCTCCTTCCCATTTCCTCCCCTCTTTAATTCTATAAATGTTTATTGAATGTCTGTCATATGCTGGGCCTGTATGAGGTTTAAGGCACATAGGAGAAATGTCCCAGTCCCTCATCTCAAGCTCAGGGCTCTGTGCGACTTGATGCTTGCATTGTTTGGATGCAGAGGATGGGAACTAGTGGAGCTAGAAGTGGGTAGTGACAGTGTATGTGTGTGCATGTGGGAAGGAGGGTTGTGGAGTAAGGGAAGGGGTCGTTCAAAGATCTTCAGAGATCAGAAGACACTAGAGCTTACTGATGAGGGAAGATGAGAATGGATTGAAGGGTGGTCGTGCTGTTAGCTGGATGGCATTCCTGCTGGAGTGAAATCATGCTAATGGTACAAAAGCAAAATGAGGCTGGTGTGCTTGGGAATTGCGGGATGGATCATAAAGCCTGAGTAAAGGGTAATTTAAGTGGGTAGTGGTGCCAGGTGGTGAACTTGGAGGGGTGGAGAGTGGTGATGAAGAAATTTGATGTGTGATCAGCAGGAGCTCCAGATTTTTGCTTAGAAGAGGGGGCATTCAGAACCCTTGATTTGGAACTGCATTTTCACAGCAAACCCACATGCTTGCTTAGATGCATTTTCTTTGCAGTGGGATGGGAGTAGGAGCTTTACTTCCCCCCAGTTACATTGTTGTGTCACAAATGTACACTATTCTAAGATATTTTGACTTTAGGTTTCAGGCAAGGGATTTCGATTCGTCTGCAGTTTAGAAAGAGCACGCAGACAGGGTTTAGAAGATAGATTGGAAGCAAGAGAGAATAGATGAAAGACAAGTCAGAAGAATTTTGTTCCCCGGTTTATTTGCTGAAGTCATAACTCCTAATATCTCAGAAGGTGACTGTATTTGGAAATGGGGTTTTTAAAGAGGTAATTACGTTACAATGAGGTCATTAGGGTGGCATCTAATCCAACATGACTGGTTTCCAAATAAGAAGAGGAGGTTAGGACACAGAGGGTCATCTGGAAACCAAGGAGACGGGCCTCAAAAGGAATCAACCCTGCTGGCACCTGAATTTTGGGTTTCTAGCCTCCAGAATTGTGATAAAATAAGTTTCTGTTGTTTAAGCCATCCAGTCTGTGGTACTTTTTTATGGCAGCCCCAGCAAACTAATGCAGAGGTGATGAGAATAAGTCAGACAAGAGATGAAAAAGAATTAAACTAAGGCAGCTTAAGTGGGGATAAAGCAGATGGGGCATATTCAGGATGAATTTTCTGCCGAGTGCATTCTTCATTATTCTGATTTCTTCCCCTCTTGAAGATTCAGGACTTACATTTTAAAAAACTACTACAACTGCCAGAGCTTTGGCTCAGAAATTGCTGGAACACTGCTCTCCACCTACTTGCTTTGTCAAAGTTTCACTCGTGGTTCTGTCTGTCTCTCTACCTTAATTTGTGTTTTGCAGTGCACACTCCTCCATCTTTCCTGGAATTGGTACACTTAGTTCTTTTGTAACCTATGTCTGAGGCTGTAATATTAAAGTAGTTCTGTCTCTACTGTCTTTTTTTTTTTTCTTTTTTACTCAGCTTTTTTTTTTTTTCTTCTTGTCATTGCTTTATTTTCTTATGTTTGTGGTTAGTGTTCACTGTGTGCTGCCCATAGTCCTTGATAAAGCCTTCTGGGGATTCTCTGAAGTCTAAAATGAAGGGGCCTTCATTCTCAGAGGAGTCAAAAGGATTACTTTCAGCCTGAGCTTTACAGAGCACCCATGCTATGGGGATTTAGGCTATAAATCCACATGAGGACTGATTGTGCCTAGAACTACTCAAGAATTTTCTTTCTTTCCCTTATTCACCAGGGGGTGCAGGTGAGGGCATGCTTATTTCCAGGTCATTGTTACCATGAAGGAATATCCCTCAGAGGTCTTGACAAGAGGAAGGTCTTCTTTTTACTTCTCACTTCAGGTAGGTCCTGGGTTTTGACACCTATTTTCTTTGTGTTGTATGAGGTTCAAAAATCAGAATTCACGTTTGCTTAGACTGGTCAGGTGTGCTCAGGGCAGAAGTGGCTTCTATGTCCCTGTGTCTCCAGTTTTTCACTTCTACCTGGATGTTTCCGGTGGTCCCTGTGTTGTCAGAGATTTGATGCTTTAAGATTTTTTTAAAAATTAATCCTGCATATTTAGTTGTTTTTAATAGGAATTTTGGTGATAATCATGGAGCTTGATATTTCATGGGAAATAGAAATATCCCTATTTCTAAAACATACATTTGCTCCTTTCACAAATCTGTCCTGCTCCCAGTCTTTCTCATTTGAGTCAATATTCCCACAACTTAAAAACATAGAAGTCATCTTTTATGCTTTGTTTTGCCTCATTTTTCACATCTAAGTGTCTAGACTCGCAAAATATATACCTCATGTCCATTTAGCTCAAACTAGATTGCAACAGCCTTCATTCAAAGCACTCATCTTTTACCTCTTTGTATTTTTAAAAAAGTATTTGTCATCTAGATGCTTTTACCTGAAAGTCTGATCTGAATAATGTAGCCCATCATCTTCTCAGAAATGATGTATCCAACACCCCAGCTTTTGGGCTCTTCTCCAGTCCCGGTAGGATTTTGTTTCTAGTTGCCTCTGCTCATGGTGCAGAGGAGAGATGCCCGACCTCCTTCGTTCTCGATCACCTCCAGAGATGGCATGCGGCCTGTGGAATTTCTGTATTTCTGGGAATGAGCTCAGACAATAGGCTAGAGGGAGAGAGAGAGAGAGAGAGAGAGAGAAATTGAGAAATGATAGATTTCATAATATAGTCAGTGTTGGGTGTGAAGTAGAAAAGGGATTCAAGAGTGACACCAGGTTTTACTTGGGATCCTGAGGAGATGGTGTTGTCATTGACTGCATCAAGGAGAATGAGGTGAGAAGCTCCGGAGTGGGGTTGAATGGTTTAGGTTTAGACTACCCAAGTGAAGCTCTCTAGTAGGCAGGAGGGTTTTGAAATCAGAACCCAAGAGAGAACTTGGGTTGGAGATGCAAATCTGGTAAAGTCACGGGTGTGGACGAGTGTGCACAGAGAGCTTTGGCTAGTCTTCCTTCACATTCGTAACCACCGTTCATTGAATGTTTATTATGTGGCAACCCTGGGCAGCGCTCTAAAGGCTTTACATTGATTATTCCATTTAATCCTCACACTGTCCCTATGAGGGAGATAGTAATATTAATACATAATTTGAAAGGCGAAATTTAAAAAGTGAAGATAGACTATGGAGCGTGTAGGGATAAAAAGGACCTAGCACGTGAGAATGACTTGATAAAATGATGTTACAAGTATATGAAGAAATCAAGATGGAAGTGATGCTGCTAGATCCAGAGTGTCCTCACGATCCACAGCAGAGTTTGCGAACAAGTGGCCTGTAACACCCATTTCATTTGACCAACACATTTTTGGAGGATCAGAAACACTCTTATACATATCTGGATGGACTGTTAATACTGCCATACGTGTTCCGCTTGGCAGCATTTTCTAGGCTGGGTAGCAGCAACCTTTTTGTAAATAATATATTCCTGAGTCACCCACAATCCCCACTCTTCCCTATTGTAATACCTTTGGCTCCGGTCATTTCCATGATCTTCCTGGACCCTCTGGGAATTTGTCTTTGCAGCCCTCACCTATGTGGTTATTCTTGATTCTTAGAAGTGCTGTTCAAGGTCTTCTGAGGCTTGGTCCCTGCATACCTTCCAAAGTCACCTTTGGGTGCCTTTTTTTTCAGCCAAACATGGTTAAGTGCAAATTCCCTAGGCATCCTCTGCATTTCTGAACTGTAGATGTTTTTGCTTCTGCCTTTTCTTTCCCTTAAATACTCTTTCACTCTGTATACTACAGACCGAATATCCCATATCAAAACATCTGAAATCCGAAATGCTCCAAAATCCAAAACTCCTTGAATGCCAACATGATGCTCAAAGGAAATGCTCATTGGAGCATTTTAGATTTCAGATTTTTGGATTCGGGATGTTCAGCTGCTATGATGTAAACATTCCAAAATCTAAAATAATCCCAAATCTGAACACTTACGGTCCCAAGTATTTTGGATAAGGGATACTGAACCTGTATTCATCCTTCAGCTATGGAAACATTGTCCCACCCCTAAAACGGGAATCCATGTTTCCTGCATTCCTCCGGATGTTGTTTGTGGCCACCTTTTTATTGAAGGTATTTTCTTTTCCTTGCATTCCATCTAGTGATTACCATTCCCATCTCCCTCACTGCCTCCTCTCCTGAATGAGGGCAGGCCACATCCCATTTGCCTCTTTGTGAGCCCAATAATGTTGGCAACAGAGCTTTGCCCTTAGGAGACATGCTCAATAAAACAGCAAAAGAGTTGGGATGAAGTGGGAGGAGTGATAGAAAATCACCAGCACCAATGGCTGATCTGTACGTAGGAAAGGTATCAATTCCATATGTGATTAAGTAGAATAGAACAGTTGCCTATGGGTACTTTCCAGGAAGTGAAAAGTATTCCCCTGGGTGGTAACAAAGGTTTATAGCTCATCATATGTGAAACATGGTTTGAAGTGTATTTGGATGTGAATTTCTCTTTCTAGATGGTTTGAAACTTATCTACCGCTTTTTTGCATATTTCATAGCTTAAGGAGATTTTTCAGTCATTCAGCCACTAGTTTGTTATTTTACTGCTCAGAATGGTTTAGTGTCATTTGCAAGTTTTTGACAGGGATATTTATTAGCACTTTATTTGTAAACATACGATGTGAACTTAGTACACTCATGTTCATAACAGCATTATTCACAACCGCTAAAAAGAAGCAGTAACCCAAATGTCTATGAAGGAATAAATGGACAAACAAAATGCAGAATATCTACAGTGTATATCTATATCTATTATGTATAGATGTATATAAAATGTATATAACATGCAGAATATATACAGTGGAATATCCTTCATTCTTAAAAATGAAGCATATTTCAACACATGCTACAACATGGATGAACCCTGAGGACATTATTCCAAATGAACAAAGCCAGTCACAAGACAACAAATACTTTATGATTCCACTTATATGAGGTACACAGAGTAGTCAAATTCATTGATTCAGAAAGTGGAATGGTAGTTGTCGGGGGGTGGGGGATGGGAGAACAGGGAGCTGTTTAATGGGTAGTGTTTCGATTCTGCAAGATAAAAGAGTTCTGAAAATTGGATTTACAACAATGTGAATATACTTAACGCTACTGAACTGTACATTTTAAAAGGGCTAAGATGGTAAACGTCTGTGTGTGTGTGTGTGTGTGTGTGTGTGTGTGTAGTGTCTTAGTCTGTTCAGGCTGCTATAACAAGATGCCTTAGATGAGTAATTTATAAATAATTGAGTTGTATTTGTCACCATTCTAGAGGTTGGGAAGTCCAAGACCAAGGCAGGAGCAAATTTATCGTCTAGTGAGGGGTTGCTCTTTGCTTCCAAGACGGCACCTTCTTGCTGCATCCTCATATGGTGGAAGGGGCAAGCCAGCTCCTTTCAACATCTTTCCAAAGGGCACTAATTACATTTATGAAGGCAGAGTTCTCAAGACTAAGTGATGTCCCCAAAAGCACCATCTCTTAATACCACCACAATGGGGATTAGGTTTCAATATGAATTTGAGAAACACATTCAGATCATAGCAGTAAGCTTAGTTCCAGGATTATTTCATGGGAAATTTCACTGTTAACAATTCTTTATTTAGAGAAATACCTGCTATCTGTTGTTTTGGTTTTTATCTTCATTACATGGAAACAAAAAAGGATTTGCTGACACAGAGCTTTGAGTTTTGTCCTTCTCCTAACTCATCCAGTGACATCTGAAAAGTCTCTTCATTTTTCTGAGCTTCAGTTTACTCATGTATAGAAAGTATTTATGTGGAATATATACCTTAGGGGAGGCATAAGAGCTAATGAGGTAATACACAAAGATCCTATATAGTACTTGGCACATGGAAGTTGCTCAGCACATGGTGGTTCCATTGAATTCCCTTTCCATGTTCCCTGAAGAATTAGATATCTTGTTGAGTCTGAAACTTCAACTTATTTCAACTAACACATATTTAGCTGTTACCACTTGCCAGGCATTCCATCAGGAGCTAGAAATATTAGGACAAGTGAGGTATTATAGCCCCTGCCCTCCTCCCTATCATATGTAAGTAGATATTACATGATGATATGAAAAAGGCTCTTATGGGGATAATGCCATAAAGGGGACTCTCAGAGTCCTTAAGATGACTGTTGTCATTCTTCATTGTTCAACTTGGATGGAAAGCACGTCTGACAACTAAAGAAGTAGGAGTTAGCCAAAGAAAGGGCAGGGTGTCCTCTGCAGTAGAAACAGCAAGTGCGAAGGTCCAGAGAATAAAGACAAAGCAGGAGATATAAGAAGCTGGAAAAGCAGCCCATCATCCTGAAACATAATGTATGAGATGGAAACAGGATAGATACAAGCAGAGAGGTAGGCAAGGACCTGATGCTAAGTGGTTCTTTTTTGTTGTTGTTGCTGTTGTTTTTTTGAGATGGAGTCTCTCTCTGTTGCCCAGTCTGGAGTGGAGTAGCATGATCTTGGCTCACTGCAACTGCCACTTCCTGGGTTCCAGTGATTCTCCTTCCTCAGCCTTCCAATTAGCTGGGATTGCAGTTGTGTGCCCCTACACCTAACCACTTTTTGTATTTTTAGTAGAGACAGGGTATCATCATGTTGGCCAGGCTGGTCTTGAACTCCTGACTTCAGGTGGTCTGCCCGCCTTGGCCTCCCAAAGTTCTGGGATTACAGGCATGATTCACTGTGCCCCGCCTGCTAAGTGATTCTGTGTGCTGTGGTGAGAAATGCATACTCGCCACAAGGGGACTGAGAGTTTATTGAAGGGTTTTAATGTCTTGAGACAGAGATCAGATTGATCGTATCGTGGACAGTCATTCATATTGGAGCAAGACTGGAGTGAAGGAGGCTGGGCAGGGGTCTATTTTAGTAATATAGTAGGGATGGACCAGAATAGGGCAATTTGGATAGAGAGTGTAGGGCCCATGTTTGAGAGATGTTTAAAAGGTGGAGTTGACGGGATCCAGCAACTGATTGGATGAGTGAGAAAGGGAAGAGTTGTTAAGAAGGATAACCAGTTTCTGAACAGTGGGGAGAGTAAAAAGGAGCTAGTTTGGAGAGGGGAATATGGTTTTGGAATATCTGTGAATAGAAAGTGGAAAAAAATGTGAAAATCTAAATGAGTTTTTTTAGATTTTAGATCATTTAGTGAAAATCTAAATGAGTTTTTTCTTTTGTTTCTCCTTTGACTTGTGATGTATCTACTCAGGAAATTCTAGGAGATGAATTTGCATTCTTTTTCTTTGCAGGGATCATTCTGCATTTCTGATCCTAGTTTGTATTTGGTTATGCACCAAGTACTTGTCCCAGCACATTCTCCCAGTTTTCTAGATGTAGCAGTGAGACTCTCTGGCTTTAATTTCATGACCTACCTAGAGTTCCCCTTTTGGATGGCACCCATTGAAAACACACTCATTCTGAAGCATGGTGGCCATTTGCAAGTATCAGAAGTGTGTTTTGTCCAACATGTTGTCTTGTAGCACTTGCAAAGCAAGCTGAGTGGAGGACTTTATACCTGGTGAGAACATTTTGTTCAGTTCATGAGTTAGGTCAAAGGTTTATCATTTATTTAAAGTTATATGTTGCCTATCTGTTCTAATGGAAAATTCAGGAATTCTCTAATAACTTTTTCCATAAAGATGAAACTGAATAATCCCTTTAGTGTCCTTGTTACTCTCTCTTTATTCACTGAAAAACTTTTGTTGTATATGTTGTTTTCAAATGCCATGCAATTTCTCTCCCTTTCTTTCTCTTTTTGATGTGCTGAAAAACTTTTCAGCGTTTACTTTGGAGTCTTATGTGAGATAGTTTTCAAACACTCTTCCAGCCTCGCTACTTATTTGTACCTCTGGGCTTTGCAATTCTCCCCCAGTTGAATGGTGGGGTTTTTTTGTTTTTTTGGTTTTTTTTTTTGGCAATACCTTCATCCTACTGTTGCCCTTTGACTTTGCCAGTTTAGCCATAAGGGGTTTTATTTGAAGCACTTGGCCCTTTAGATCTGCTGGCATATATATTCTCTGGACTTTCAAAAACACTTTTTTTTTTTTTAGTAAGTCTAGGGGTTTCTCTGGGATTTTTACCTTTTCAACTATACCTTTTTTTTTAACCAGAATATTTGCATTTTATTGTAGTTTTCATTTGTAATTGTGCAAAAATTTCCAATGATCTTTTGACTTTGCCTTTCTAGTCAGAATTGCCTTTTGTCATTTGATCATGACTGATGCTTCAAAGTGCATATTGTACGTATCTATTTCATTCTACAATGCGATATAAATTTCCATATGTTTTTATTCCTGTAAATTCAGGAACCAGTTATGTGCAACACAAATGTAGTGGGTCTATAGCTTTTTCAGAGGTGGAATTCAAGATATGATGCAGATAATGGAAGTTGTCCATCAGTCCTTCCTAACTGAATTTTTCTGTCTGTCTCATTTTGCATAATATTTTCTTCTGTGATGTTGGCTCAGTGGTCTGTAGTATAATTCAAGAAGCTCATTTCTCCCTTGTAAAGTTTTGAGGTTTCTGTTGGCAGTTGCTATTTAGATATGAGTTTTGTGGAAGCCATCCTCGATACATGATGCTGCATCTGTTTTTATTTTGAAGTCTGAAGGCACAATACTCCATTGATTTTTATTGATTGATCTTTTTCCATCCTAAATCAGATGTGTCACTTCTATCGAGGTTGTCACTTTCTTGCAAGTTTCCCATTAATCCTCTTAACATTTTTAGGCCTCCAGGATTTCTGGAGATAAAGTTATGCATTTCCATTGGTCAGTTCTCAGATAAAGAAGGTGATAGAGGCTTCACTAGAGAACAACAAATGTTTTTTAAAAGGCCAGGGCTGATGGGGTAGGGCAGGGATAAAAAGAGAACATTTTCGAAGTTGGTGTTGAGGAGGGGGCAGGATTCTAATCAGTGAGAACTTCAGCCCTGCATTGATCCCACTCCTGGCCCCCAATCTTGTCTTCCTGTAACATGACACTTGCCCTCCAACATTACGATGCCATATTTTGCTATTTTGTTATCAGATTTCTTTCTTTCCTTCCTTCCTTCCTTCCTCCCTCCCTCCCTCTCTCTCTCCCTCCCTCTCTCTCTCTTCCTCTCTCTTTCTTTCTCTCTCTCTCTTTCTTTCTTTTCTTTTCTTTTCTTTCTTTCTTTCTTTCTTTCTTTCTTTCTTTCTTTCTTTCTTTCTTTCTTTCTTTCTTTCTTTCCTTCTTTCTTTCTTTCCTTCTTTCTTTCTTTCCTTCTTTCTTTCTTTCCTTCTTTCTTTCTTTCTTGACTCTTTTGAGACAGAGTCTCACTGTTGCCCAGGCTAGAGTGCAGTGGCGCAATCCCGACTCACTGCAACCTCTGCCTCCCGGGTTCAAGCCATTCTCCTGCCTCAGCCTCCTGAGTAGCTGGCATTACAGGTGCCCGCCACCATGCCTGGCTAATTTTTGTATTTTTAGTAGAGACGGGGTTTCACCACGTTGGCCAGGCTGGTCTCGAACTCCTGACCTCAGGTGATCTGCCTGCCTTGGCCTCCCAAAGTGCTGGGATTCCAAGGCATGAGCTACCAGGCCTGGCCAGTTATGAGATTTTCTTTTCAAAACTGCTCCCATGCCAGTGTTTATCAGTTCTCACCACTTGAAAGCTGTATGAGGGTGGAATTTGGTTGACTGCGAAAGGCCCCATTCCCAGGGGTTGGTTTTCAGCACTGTGCATCCTCACAATGGCCTGGTCTATTTTTTGACTAGATAAGATTTTTGGAGAGATGAGTCCTCATTTCTTAAGTTCAGCATTTCCAGATCAGGCTGTGGGCTCTTCAACTTAATTGTTCCATTTACAGAAGTCTGTTTTTAGTGTAAAACATTATACAAAGCTGGGCACAGTGGCTCACGCCTGTAATCACAGAATTTTGGGAAGCTGAGGCAGGAGGATTGCTTAAGCCTAGGAGATTGAAACCAGCCTAAGTAACATAGTGAGAGTCTGTGTCTATTGAAAATAAAAAATTATCCAGTTGTGGTGGCGTGCACCTGTGGTCCCAGCTACTTGGGAGGCTGAGGCAGGAGGGCTGCCTGTGCCCAGGTGGTTGAAGCTGCAGTGAGCTATGATCGCACTACTGGACTCCAGGCTGGGTGCCAGAGCGAGACCCTATCTCAAAAAATAAACAAACAATAATTATAGACATTCAACAAATACTCAAGGCCTTACTTCTTGACAGTGAAATCATTTGCCATTCCTTGTATTAGGCCTATATTAGTATTTTTAAATAACATTTATGCTTTTTAGATACAACAAATAAAAACATTTACAATACATTTGCCACATTTCTGATGCTGTTAGAAAAACCTCCTGCATGTTTCTTTTTCCAGCCTTTGTACACCTTAGTGCTCCATTTAGTAAGTGTAACTAGTCCTTTATCATGGGGATTTCTTATGCTTAGTGTAACTGGTAATAACGAGGTCCCTAAAACAGTGAAGATTCTTGGTACTTCCTCAAGTGGAATTTTCCAGAGACAAAAATGGGAGCTTGTTTTTAATTTCTACCAAAAGAAACAAAGAAACAAAAATTCAAATTAAAAAAAATACCTAAAACCCCCAAACAAAACCCAAAATAAATCAAAGCAAAAAACCCGGAGGAAGGAAGTCAGTAGAGTAATAAGACTAAGAATAAAGAATATCATGAGGCAAATTATGCCAGAGCATTGGATAAAACTTGGGAGTGTGTAGATTTGCATCTTTCCTTTTGACTTATAGTTACTTAAATTGACTAACAAGGAGACAAGTGATTTAAGGTAATATTCAAAAGATAAGGCCAGTCCACGAAGGGCCTCATGAGTCTTCCCACAAGGCAGGTGTGATGTTCTGCCTTGTGGCTCGGCCTGGAGGAGGACAGCCACCTTAGTAAAGAGATTGGGTAGGGAGGTTAAAAGATGTGGTGCCCCCTTATATGACTAAGAACTCATTCCTTCTGTGGAGATGCTTACAGTCCAATGGCCCAATAAGATGTGTTAACTTCTCACAGAGATGGCCACAGTGCAGATATGATAGGATGAAAACTGCACCCTCAAAGCTGGTGAAGCTTCCCAGAGGATCCCATGTGAGGAGGCCTTCAGGGTTTGAGGATCTCAGCAGACAGAACAGCCTGCACCAGGGCAAGGAGCGTGGACAAGAGAGGTGAACACATGAGGGCCTGGAGTGGTGGTGATTAATGGTGGTGATTATGGGGGCATGGACAGATGTGGTGAGAGGTGAGGGCAGAGAGAAAGAGGCTTAGAGAGAGGTTATATCTGCATGAGTCTAGGAAGCTCCAGGTATTGACACTGTGGTTTGCAAGCAGAGAGGTCCATGATCAGATTTACATTTGGGAAGAACTGCCCTCCCAGAGGAAAGATCGGCTGTAAGTTTTCTTTGCCTCAGCATGAAAAACTGAGCACTTGCATCCTGTGACAGCAGTGACCTGCAGATGGGAGAAAGACAAATACATAGGGCTGAGTTGCGCTGCGTAAGCGACATGACTTTTTGTATAAAGGACTCCAGAATTAATAGTTTGTAGTTATCGGTTTAGGGACCATGTTGTGCCAGATGATATACATCTACTATTTGGGTCTTTAGTTTTGTTCTAGTTAAGAGTCCATTATTGTTCATAATGAGTCTTTCGTTTTGTTCTGTTAAGAAACTCAGTCAAATTTCTGTGTTCAAATACTGACTCTCCCTTCGCTAGCCATAACCCTTGTTACAATATCTTTAAAATGAGAGTTATAGTAACAGTGCCTGAAATGTAAGGTGAATTCAATAAACATCCCCTGGAAAGTGTTTTTCACACCTCATGCCTCCTTATAAATACTTAGTATATATTAATTTTATTATTACGATTAATTGGCCAAAATAACAGCATAAACAAGAATGAAGCAAAGTTGTTTTTCTTTTGAGGAGTAATTGTAAGTACTACTGGGTATAAAGAAAAATACAGGGGAACAAATTTTCATGTAAGTAAAAAGGAGAAGTGTCAAGTTTTCTTAAATGTAAAAATGAAGAAAGGAATGAATTGGTGAGGCAATAAGTGATTATATATTATAAACTCCATGTAGCATTGTTTTTATCTTGTATATAAATGGACATCTCAAGGCAGTAGGGGATGGATTTTCTGTGGAAAATTCCTGTTTCATAATGTGAAGAACAAAGAACTCTGGTCTTCTTTTTATCAAAACAAATGGAAGTAGAGAAGTAAGTTCATTTGTAATATCTTCCCCAGGAAAGCAAACCAGTTTTAAAGATATCTTCAGTTTTTCCTGTTTCTATTTTTGGGTTTGAGCCTGTGTGGAGAGTGACAAGGCCAGGCGTGGTGGCTCACGCCTGTAATCCTGGCACTTTGGGAGGCTGAGGCAGGCAGATCCCTTGATCCTAGAGTTCGAGAACAGCCTTGGCAACATGACAAAACCCTGTTGCTACAAAAAAGTATAAAAATTAGCTGAGTGTGGTGGCACATGTCTGTTGTCCCAGTTGCTTAGGAGACTGAGGGGAGGATGGTTTGAGCCTGAAAGGTCGGGGCTGCAGTGACCCCTGATTGCTCATGGGCCACAGAGTGAGACCTTGTCTTTAAAAAAAAAAAAAAAAGTGACAACAAAAGTAGATGAAAGTAAGAGGATAACTTATGTTTCTTATAGTAACGGACTCTTTTTTGAAAGAACTGCATTTTAAAAATCCTCATTTGGTGTTTGGTTCTGTTCAGTGAATCACATCTCTTAGTACTATTATTTATGACTCAGTCATGATGAACAATTCGCCTTGTCAGACTTAATAACCCTGCCCTGCATTGTTCAGCTAAATAAGATGAAAATGTGTTTTGCCTGGTGCCATTTACTTCACAGACAGATAATATGTTTTGTCTCTTCAGCATGTATTTACTCTTAAAATTTAGATAATCTTCTTGCCTTCAGTTCTTTCAAAAAGTAGAGTTATTAACTTTCTTTTGATACTAGACATTGTTTGAAGAGTTTTATCTACTTCCTGGATGATCCTTTAAATATTATGGTGAAAACGAAATGGCTTGTCTTATGTGATAAGTTTCCTTGGTTCAAGGCTTCTTTTAACAATATTTTAGATTTGTTTTTGTAGCTATGTAAAAGGTCAATGTTTTCTTTCCTATGTTTGAGAAAAGCTCCCTGACAGCGTCTCTGGAATGTTTAAATTACTTGGGTTTCTCTATTATGTTTCCTCAGTTTGAGCATAATGGAAACAGAGAGGCCACAACCAGTTCTTGGTTATCCTTGAGAAACGAAGTGGCAAATTAGCTGAGATAATATCCAATACTCATTGCACGCAGTGCTTGAAGCCTCAGCTGTCCAAACATTTTCTGTTTAAAGTTTTAACCTTTTTCTCAGTTTGACATTTCTTTCCTTTTGGCTTCTTTTTCTTCATTTGGCTGCCAGGTCCTCCGGCAGCGACATTATTTCCTAAATACTTCTTCATCTTTCCTTTTCTAGGCCTTGGGAGGGCCCATGACCCCTGCCCCCTCTGATTGCATCCCACGTGCATATCAGTGCAGCAGCAAACTCAGCTCTTCCTGAAGTAATCACTAGCCTGCCCCACACGTTCAGTCTGCGAAATTACACAGATGCGGATTGGGCAGGAGTCCAGGCCTTCCACTTTCCGTCTGTATTTTCCATGACTCCTCTGTTGCCACTGGGGTGTCTCTAGGTGCCCTGGATGCCTGCTGATGGCTGTGGCTCTGCTCCAAGTCAAGACGTTGCTATCTTGCTCTGGATCCAGCCCCTCTCCTATTGTGCCCCTGCACAGAGCTCACGGTTCATGTTACGTTGTAATCATCTGTTTAGTTTTATGGCTTCCTTATTAGTTCCTAAGCCCTATGAGGACCGGGACCATGCCTGAGATATTATCCACTCTATCCCTAATAGCTACATATTTATTTATTTATTGAGACAGAGTCCCACTCTGTAACCCAGGCTGGAGTGCAATGGCACAATCTTGGCTCACTGCAACCTCCACCTCCCAAGTTCAAGCGATTCTTCTGCCTCAGCCTCTCAGGTAACTGGGATTACAGGTGCCTGCCACCACACCTAGCTAATCTTATTTTTGTATTTTTGGTAGAGATGGGGTTTCATGATGTCGGCCAGGTTGATCTTGAACTCCTGACCTCAGGTGATCCACCTGCCTCGGCCTCCCAAAGTGCTGGGATTACAGGCATGAGCCACTGTGCCTGGCCCTAATAGTTTCTTTAGTCCTTCTCATGTATTAGCCCCTTACCAAATATTTTTGAACTGAATTTGTAATTGAAGTAAGTGACTTTTTGTAAGCTCTTCAGTGACATGACAGGTCTTGTCCCATCAACATTGCCTCACACATTTTTTTACAGTAGACCCTTCAGAGTAGATTTGTTTAATTGAGATGAACTCACCTCCATGGTGGAGACTAAATTGGCCATGCCCTTCTTGCTTGGTGTGGCTGGTGAGGCACAAATTTCATCTAATATGGCCTTCATTAGGCAGGTTCAGTGGGTAGCTGACTTGTTTTCAAGGTTTTAGAGCCAGGGGCTCTTGTAATTTTAAAGCTCTTTTGCTCTTCTTTGGAGTGAATTCAAACCACTCATTTTCCTTCACCATATCTTCCCTCTGTGATCTCAAAGCATCATCAACAATGGATTAAGTATTAGGAGACTTAATCTTTGATCCTTTTCAATGACTCCCCCCTTGTCCAAGAAGCTGTATGAAGAGTTAAATATATATGTATACACATAACTCAGGTCACACCTGAAGTTCTCAATGATAGATGAAAGCACCCATTTGGAAAAGTAAACTCCAACTAACAACACTAACAACTAAACTAAACTAACAGTACTAACACACTAAAATCAAGTAGAAGAACATGTAAATTCCTGTGCTTTATTTGTAAAAAAATCAACAGCTGCACAAGAGGCATAGCTTAGGAGCAGCACTGTAAATGAAGAGGTGCATATAGCCTAACATATGAGCATAAAGTGCATGTGTTGGGGGCGTGTGACCTAGCCTGAGGAGGAGGAGCAACCCAGGAAAGCTCAATGGAAGAGGCAGAAAGCAGAAGAAGAAGGGAAGGAAAGATGGTGCTGGGGGAGGGAGCGGCTGGTCCAGAGTTCAGATGTGAGTTGGAGTGTATGTGGTGATTTGGAGGACCTGAGAATGAGCCCAGGGGCAAGGTGAGTGGTGGACCAGAGCTGACACTTGGAGAAACCATGACTACTTCTATTAGGCCTTAGAAGATGTGCTGAGAAGTTTGAATTTTATCCTGGAGGCTTTGGGGATACCTAGAATTTTAAGCTAGGGACTAACAGGGCCAGATCTGTTTTACAAAGATTACTCTGGCTATACTATGTAACGTATACAGAGAATTATGACAAGGCCCTTGTCATCACCACCTGGGGAGAAGTGACGATAAGAACCTGTTCAAGTGGGAAAGCAGAGAAGTAGGCAGATGTAAGGCTATTAAGGAGGAGGAAGTGACAGGATTTGGGTGTGAGTGAAATGGGAGGGGTGTGCAAAGGAAGGAGTGAAGCCTGGCTTCAAATCTTGATAGCAGATCATGTGGGGAGATGGTATTAACCAAGATAGAGATTGTGAGAAAGATACCATGCACAAAGGTTCAGAATTCATATGCAGCAAGTTCTGCTCTCTCAACATCCCTTAAAGCAAACTTGATGAGCATAAAATGAGTGCCCATTGGGTGCACATATTGAGTATAAAAATTTCATATGTTCCCTTATGTACAAAATGTATAAAAAGGACAGTTCATGCCCCTAGTAGGTTGATACTCTATTGGATGAACCATATATTCAGTATGAAAGATGAAGCTAAGATTTCTAGTCCGATGACTCATTAGAAAACATTGTGTGGTTTGATGCTTGTCTAAACATCGGGAAAACAAATACACTTTTTGTATTACTTTATGAATCGAACACATCAGTGTTTCTTGTTGAGATGATAAATGTTTTGAGTCATGGCTTTCTGGAGAATATTTTATTTGGTACAGATTAGTCTGACAGCCTATATTTTATCTTTTGTTTTTTAAGATGTAATTCATTTTCAGCATCCGACCTATATTTTTTGAGAGGAAATGGAGGGATGGTTAGATGGTCAGTGTCATACTAAATTATTCCTTAGGGCTAGAGCATTCTTAAATTCTATTATTTAAAATTGGTTTTTGTCTTGTTACTCTTACATGACTTTATAAGTAACCACACACCGAATTAATCTTTTCCTGAAATATACATTGAAGTTTTTAGTTTTGTTTGTGGTATATTACGAATAAATCACAAATTAGTATCTGTGTGTTTATCTCTGGTTGCTCAAATCCTCAGTGATTTATTTATGTGCATCACTTAGATGTCTAATTTAAACCTGCGAGTAAATTATTTTTGCTGTAAAATGCAATTGAATCTATTGACAGGCAAAAAATATGCTTTGTTATCTTAACTGTTATTCCACAGTAATATACCTCTGAAATGAAATAGCATAACGGCAATAAACCTCACATTAGGGTATATCTGTAATCACTACCACTGGCTCTGGCACATCCTGTGATTTGATTCTGATCCCCAAATTTTATGGCTTTTTTGTTTTGTTTTGCTTTTAAAAGACAAAGCTATAAATGTGAAAAATGTAATTTCAAGATAATAGAGTTAGGAAGCCATCACTGAAGGCAATTCTAGAGGCAAATTGAGAGTGTAAAATGATAACTTTAAAATATTTAAAATTATGGAGGTGGAAATTAAATTGCAGACTTTGGGGGAAAGCGTGTACTATGCAGGGGAAATGGAAGTCATCCCCAACTTCGAGAAAGAGTTTACAGTGAGACAGAAGAGCCAAGGAGAATGGCAAACACTGAGCTTAAATATTTCAAAGTAACTCTTTCAATTAGTTTCTGCATTTAAAAAATGGCATGTAGCAATAGGATCTACCAATTCATAGGAGGCATATTTATCTAAGTTCTTTCTGACCTAGCTCCCAATGGTATATCTGAGAACTAACTGTAATCTGGAAAACAATTGTTTGTTTTCTCCATTTCATTTTTGCTTCCAGTGTTTTCAATTTTAATGGGGCTCTTAGATGAATTCTGGCAAATGGAGAACCATGGCATGATAAAAAGTACGTAGGGACCTTTGGTTAGTTACATTAACATTGAATTCATTTCTTAGGTTAAAAATATATCATATGGGCTAACACGGTGAAACCCCGTCTCTACTAAAAAATACAAAAAACTAGCCGGGCGTGGTGGCAGCGCCTGTAGTCCCAACTACTCGGGAGGCCGAGGCAGGAGAATGGCTGTCTCTTATACACATCTAGATGTGTATAAGAGACAGTATATATATATATATATCATATGGACTCTGACCATTTGCTAAAGTGTATGTGCATTTCTGTATATTGTTACTTATTCTGCTACTAATAAAGCAAATAGCAATGATTATCAACCCTATCAGATCCAATATTCTCTTTTGTAATAAATACTTTATAAGTCTCCTTAACCATTTTGAAATTGTATTCTTAGATCATGAAAACTATACACATAATTTCACAAGAATAAATATATGCTCTAAATGTAATATAAGGAAGAAATTACACGAAACTAAGTTATAATAAGATAGTATGTATTTAATATATAAATGTCCAGGTGCTATTGTGTGAGAGGGATAAAATGAAATGGTGAAATGTGCTCACCTCCATTTAGAATCACCGTGAACTATGACTAGAAGACGTGATTATCCTGAATGGCATTGTCAATCATTAATGATACTGTTTCTAAAATGAACAGCGCTGGTAAAGCTCTAACACTTCAAAGTAAAATCTTCCCTCACTTTAAACTGAGCAGGAGTAGAAGTTCTAGAAAATCAGAGTATGCTAAGATAGTAAAAAAATACTTTTTGGATGTTTTCTTGTGCCAATTTACTTTCAGGCGAGTCAGGACCTATTGCATTATTAATTTTAATTCCTTTGCCTTTCCTTTGCAATTTATTTGAGATTTGGCTCGTAGTTTAGGACATTGTCTTAAATATAGTAGGTCCTCAATTGATGGTTATTTGGGTGTTAGTTACTTTACAGCATGAACATTTCTATTTTATTGGGAGTAACAGAATGACAGCTGAATGCAACTGAAATGGTTGTGGTTGTCATTCTCAATTAGAAGGAGGGCCAAAAGTCTGGTCTATCTTGCCTTTTCTTCTTTTTCCAATTTACTTCAGTAGAAATGCTTTTCTAAAGGAGCAATATATAGGACCTGGCACAAATACTGAACTCTGTAGCCCTTCAGTGAGAAAATTGGAAACTGGCAGAACTATCGCAAGGAAGTGCTAACCACAAAACTTGAAAAGAAATATTCTCCTCTTGGTCCATGAACACAATGGAATAATTGATATATGGTGTTCACTGTGAGTTTCTTTTCTGGTAGTGCTAATCAACTTGAACTAAGCTCCTCTTTGTCTTCCTCGAATTGCCAATGGCACTGATACGAGGTGATTGACTTGAAGCAGTCAAAGAAGATCTCATCAAACTCATCAAAAATGTCAAGGTCATAGAGCAGTTTTGCAGATGTTATATGAAATATTGTATAGAAAGAACAACTTCCGAAAGAATTTCAGAGCCAGAGATTTTTCACATTCTGACATAATACATACAAAGCAAATTCATAGACAGTGTTATAAATACACGACATTTTAGATTATTGCTCCAAAACCATGCTATGAAAATATGATCACAATGAGACAGCTTTCCAAATTTTGGAAATCTCTCTAATAGAAGTAGTGCATTTCCCCCAACTCATTTTGTTTCCAGAAACCTCATTATAAGATCAATAAAATGATAGAGAAGCTGTGGGATGCCATTTTTTCCCTTCATGCTTTAATAAGAAACATCTTTCTTTTTGTCCCTTTCCAGTGAGGTTGTCTATACTTCTCCAACTCTTTTAGCCCATCTGAAGCCCATCTTTCGGAGGGCTGGTCCCTTGCTCCATAACACGCAGGCAGAGCATTTCACTATGACACTTGAGCCCTGCAGAAAGAGTTCTCTACCAAGTGACTCCTGCCTGCTCATGAGGTCCATCCTGCAGGGACTTCTCCTTCCTCCTTCCCAGCTACTATAACCACCGACTTACCCCATGCTTGTAATTTAAATGGTAATTTACAAAGGTTGTTACTCTAAGAGTATGGCATATGTTTACCGAGTTTGCTCTAAGATGATCTATTTTTAAAAAATAATATTCACACTTAATGCATAAACATAGATTAATCAAATTCTAGAGTTGCTTTAGGCAGTTTTTCATTGAGAAAAAAAGCATGTTTAGAAAATAAAAAGTTTATTTTATTTTCTAATTATGACCGGACCAGTCCTTTTCTCACTCTGAGAAATAAAAAACTTGAATAATGCCATCTTTGATCTGTGGTCTGTGATAATAACAAATCCTTTAGGCACATTTATCTTTTCAATAAAGGACTTTTTTGGTTTTCAGAGCTCTGGCGGTCTATTTTCTAAAATGTTTCCACGTTCATTTTTCTTTCTATGATATCCTTGGTATTCTTGTGATGTCTCTCTCTCTTCTCCACTGCTATTGGGAAAGGTCAGAGGGTGGAGACAGGGAAGATGGCTGTGGTTGCTGGGCTGGCAGGTATGATGGCACATCCCAGAGCCCATTTATCCCACCATCTGGTGCTGGTGCTAGAGGAATCTGCCCATCAGAAGTGATCTTTTCTACTGTCCCTATTCATAATAAGCAGAGTGTCATTTAGATCTGGGAGTACCATATTCTAGTTATAAGAAACCAGTGAGTCAAACTGTTGCAATCAGTTCCTGAAATGCTCTTTAACTGCTAGTTCCTGGTTGTGCTGTGTTGTTCCTCTCCTAAAGCTGAGGAGAGAGAGAGAAACAGATCCCATTTGTTACAAGTGATTAGATCCAAAGACTGATTCTTCTCTCTACTTCTCTACCCTGAATTTCATCATCTCTAAAATGATACAATAATACATACTTCACTGAATTGTAAATGTGAAAATGAAATAGTACTGCATATGCAAAGCATTGAGTATAGTCACAAACAGATAATGAGTCCTCAAACTGTAGCTATTATTATTATTAGGTCAGACCTAAAGACTAGATTATTATCATCTTTCTTAATAAAGATCATGAAATATAGCCAAATCCCTGAGCAAACCAGAGGTGACATTTGTTCTAGCCCTCAGTAGAGAGGAATTTTGTGTCCAAAAATTTAAAGAATTCTGTAGTCTAGACATCTCAGTCTCAAAATGTACAGAGCTTTGTATACCCTTTCTTAGAATTCAGGAAGGAAAAGATATGTGGATATAAACAAACAAAAACATAGAATGGGCATCATTTTAAAAACAGCCACTCACTTTATGACAACATTGCTGATTTTGATGTCTCCTGGGTTTGCACAAATTTCTTCCCATAAGAAGGCTCAACCATTTTATGTTTAAATGAAGAAATGAAAGAAACACTTTGAGTAGATATAAGAAAATGAAGAATTTACTGTATTCAGTTGAACAAAAAGTCCATAGTCAAGAAATATGTTTAAGAGATATATTTTTTGTGGGAAAGACTCTTAGTTCATTATACTCAGTAGTAATATACACACACACACACATACGCACACACACATACACACACGTAAAATGAGCATATGCTATTTTGAGAAAAGAATAAAAATCACCGTTAAAAATGTATACCAAAGTATTTGCATCTTTATTTTAATCAAGTGATTAGAAAATACATGAAAAAGGAATATATGGGGTAGATAAGTGTGAGGAAAAGAGAGTTGCTTTGGATTAGAGTTGAGAATTCTGGCCTCATTTTGAGTGAATTGGGTAATCTTCCAAACTTATATGAGTGTTAGTGTTCCCATGTGTGTGAGGATTGCCGATCTGCAGGGATGGGGGAAGTCGAGTGCCTGACCACATCAGCTGTGCTCCACTCTGTGAACATGCACTTTAAGGTCGCTCTTCACATGTGGTTTGTAGCAATATCTATTTAGGGTTTATTTTCAATTTGTTTTGGTCCCAACTTCCAAAAATGAAGAAGACCGTTCCCAGGGCTTGCTAGGCTAATAGACTTTTAATAACTCAATATTCTAGTTGGATAAATGTCAGCATTTGGAGAAAGGATGCTGGTGTCCAGTTGCTTTTTGCTAATCCACTCTATTACCTTTCCTCAAGGGAAAGATGGGGCTCTGTGGCAATCTCCAGCACCCCAAACCTATTCCACTGAAACCTTCTCTGAATTTTTTGACACTGCTGACTTTAAAAATAAGACTAACTCACATGTGCCAACACGGACCTATCTCAAAGAAGACAGAGAAATTTAGACTTTTTAGCTAGCAAAATGCTGGACCATTTCAATTAACATTGTTTCTTGTGCACCAGTATGTTGAGCTAACTCACTTCGCCAACACCCAGTTTGCTATTTATGGCCTTGGTTCCACCCATGAGAACTCGTTATTATTACTCTTTCCTAACCAACTGCAGTGTAGTCCCAATGCCTCCTAGTGTTTACTCAGTTGCCTTGTACCACTCAAGATGGTGTTGCAAAAACATTCCTTCTGCTCTACCATCTGTCTTGTCTTTTCTTTTATAGACTCCCAAATCTGGCCCTCTTACCCTTCTAATAATCTTTAATTTTAGAATATTTTTAGATTTACAGAGAAGTGGGAATACTAGTACAGATAGTTTCCATATACTGGATAAGGGGTTTCCATATACCCCTTGTTAACATCAAACATGATTGTGATGTATTTGTTAAACCAAAGAAACTAAAACTAGAATACTACCGTTAACTCAGCTCTAGACTTTATTTGGATCCAAAGTGTTTATGTTTTGTCTTCTTTCCGTTCCAGGGTCCCCTCCAACAGGCCACCAAATTACATTGAGTTGCCACTTCTCCCGAGTTTCCTCTGGTCTGTGACAGTTTCTATCTCTCCTTGCTTTTCACGACCCTGGGGGTCCTGAGGAATACTAGCCCAGTATCCTGCAGAGCATCTCCCAATTAGGGTATCACTCATGATTAGACTGGGAATATGGAATTTTGGAAAGAATACCATAGTCACGAACGCCTTCTCATCACATCATATCAAGGGGTACCTGATATCCACGCAGCGTCACTGGGATGTTGGTCTCCATCACGTGGTTAAGGTGTGTTTGACACGTTTTTCCACTGTGAAGTGAAGTTCCTCTTTTTCCTTTCTGTATTCTGGTCTTTGGACTCAAGTCTCCAAGGTGTGCCCATCCTCACAGGGCTGCCTCCTCCTTTAGAAAACTACTAACACAATGCACCAAGAGTATCCAAACAACATTTACAGGAATTTTAAAATGCATACAAGAAATAAATGAAAAAAGTTCAGCCTGCCGTTCTTCTGTTTCCTCTTCCCATTTCCTGTTCAACTCTCATTCAGAGCACACAGACGTTTTGACTGTTAGCAAAGTGTACCTACATGTCGTTGATTTTTTTTTTCTGTACATTATGCCATAAGCATTTCCAATACTGATAGACTGATCTTTGCTTTTCATAGTTTGCTTCACCTTATTAAGTTTCTGGACATTTAGATTCTTTCCAATATTCACTATTTCAACTAATGCTTGGTAGTCATCTTCACATATATAATGCTTTAAAAAACCATCGATGCCTAGGATTAATTTCGGACATTTCTTCTGATGTATAAAGAACACAAATTAAATGCTGAATACATGTCTTATTATCTCCTTTAACTCCCAAATTTCATTGCGAATCCAAAATAAATAATATGGACACTCTTGTTTCCCTCTTACTGTTAGTTTTTTTCTGTCTCTTTTCTGGACTACTTGCTTTTCTGAATTGATCTGATGATTACAACTATCCCTGCTAATAGCTGTATTCACACTGGTTTTTAAATATTGTTATATTTTTCATTTTAACTTCATTATGGTTTGAATGAAATAATTTCAGCCTCAGGGGGTTGAGAGAAATACTGTTGATCTTTCTGTGGTTTGAAAAGCACCTGGAGCTCTTTGGAGAGAAAGTATTAAAACCATAAATTTGCAGTGCTGGCTGATGCTCAGGGGTGTGTGGCACCAGGAGGGAAAGCTCCTGTGTAGGTTTCTGTTTGGCAAAAGTGGAAATGGAGACCCAAACCCACGTAGGGCCTGGACTGGAAAATATTGCTCTGAGTTCCTGTTATCATTCACTAAATTTACAACACATCGTCTTTGGGATGTTTTCTCATCCATTTATTCTCGCCCAGAATTATTGGGCGTCTTAATGTGCCTGGCATTTTGCTAAGATTAGACATATTGAAGGCACAATGTCTTTAAGGAGTGGATAGTTTCTTAGGGCAGGAAGAAATGACAACAAATAAAAAAAGCCACAATAGAACGTAGAGGTAAAACAGAGGAGGGAGTAGTTAACCTATTTTGAAATGAGTAAGAAAATATTTCCTTGAAGTAGGTGACGTCACAGAATAAGTGATATCACAGGATAAGGTGGCATCACAGGATACATTTTGTAGGATAAATAGCAGTTGTCTTGGAATGAAGTGGAAGGATTATATGAAGGCATTCCAGGAGAAGAGATAGCTGATGCAAGATCATAAAGGTGAATCATGTTCTTGGGGAAACTGGAGTATATGGCAGATTCTAGTAGGAGATGAGACTGGAGACAAAGGCAAGAATCAAATCATAAAGGATTTTGCTAAAGAACATGTGCTTTGTCCTGTAGTAGGAACAGGAAACATCTGAACCTTCTTAAAGTACAGCTGTCGCCTGATAATATTTATGTTAGTGATATAGTTTTTGATGCAATATGGATTGGAAGGAAAAGGGGCTACAATCAGAGTTCATTTTGACAACTATTTTGACAGTCCAGTTGAAAAAATGTAGGGAAGCCTCTAATAACCATATCTCAAATTTTCATTCTGTTTGGTTAAGAACCTTGTTCGTCATCTTTCGGTTAATAGTCATTCTTGCTGTTGTGCAGATTTCTTTGAGATTGTGCTTAACTCCTACAGATGTAGTAAATGAATTCTCAAGTATATATTAATCATGCAATATGTACAAGCTATTATGTAAGTTTTTTCCTGAGATTAGAAGGAATACAATTCACCCTACAATTAATTACCTGGCAAGCGTTTGAAACATGGTAGAGTAACAAGAAACAAACAAATATTTTAGAAATTATTTTTGCCTCCAAGGAGCTTGGCATAATTGAGAAAAGCAAGACATAGCCACAGAAATAGAAAACACGACAGTTTATGTTTTACAAGTGCAGTACTTTGTTATATCCAGTTATACAAAAGCGTGGAAAGAGAGAGCCATAGGATTCAGTGGCTGGGAGATTACTCTGGGTAAGTCCTGGGAGACAGGTAGGTCAAGCTGGGACTTGAGAGAGTGATAGAGCCAAACAGAGAGTCAAAGACAGAGTCGTTTGTGTTTTGCTATTAATTTTTAATTTGTAAATTGACAATTTATAATTCTATAAATGTATAGGGTATAAACTGAGGTTATAACTCATAATGTGTAATAATTAAATCAAGCTAGTTCATGTATCCATCCTCTCAAATACTTAATTTTTGTATGGTGAGAATATTTGAAATTCACTCTAGAAATTTTGAAATGGGCAATACTCTATTATTTATATTCATCAAGCTGTGTGACAGAGCTCAAGAAAAGGAAGAATCCTATGTCTTCTGTCTGACTGAGGTTTTGTACCTTCTTAACCGTTATCTACTCATTCCCCCAAGCCCCAGCCACTGTAAGCACCATTCTACCCTCTGCTTCTATGAGAGAGATTTTCATTAACTCAGGCCGTATTATCAAGAAGACATTTGAGGGCCAGGCGCGGTGGCTCACACCTGTAATCCCAGCACTTTGGGAGGCTGAGGTGGGCAGATCAATCACCAGGTGTTTGAGACCAGCCTGGCCAACATGGCGAAACACTGTCTCTACTAAAAATACAAAAAAATTTAGCTGGGCGTGGTGGTGCATGCCTGTAATCCCAGCTACTCAGGAGGCTGAGGCAGAAGAATTGCTTGAACCCAGGAGGTGCCGAGTCGAGATTCCACCACTGCACTCTAGCCTGGGCAACAGAGTGAGCCTCCATCTGAAAAAAAAAAAAAAAAAGACATTTAGGAATCTGGCTCCAGGCACATTGATGGAAATTTAGATTCTAGGCTCCAAGTATGATTTGGTAAAGTTCTACAATTGTGGCTACCTTAGATTACATTCACCAGAAGCAGTCCCCGAGAAGAGGATAAATGTGGAAAGGACCCATTAGGAAGTATTCCCAGGGAAACCCATCAAGGAATCTGGATTGGAAAGGGAAGGAGAGATCCAGCAAGGGCACAGGATCTAGTGAAGTCTAGGGAAGCTGCCTGGTCGGGAAAAGCAGATTCTACCGGGATCAGTCACTGGATCGGCTTCCCTTGATCAGTGTGTGCATTCTCAGACAAGGCAGGCTCCAGCTGCCCTGGGCAGTGCTCCAACCTAGAGGGGCAGGTGCTGGCTGTTAGGGGAGAAGAGAGCACAGAAGCTGGGGTGCTTCAAGAAGGCAAAAAGGTCCCGGGGGATGTCTGTGGAGCTTGAGAGGATCTGCTCACTGTCCAAGTCAAGCCCGGCCCCTGCTCCAGTTTTATGGAGTTTCCTGCGTGGCAGGATGTTGGGAACTTACTGCTTAGAGAAACCCAAGCAAGGATCTCATCTTTCGATTCCCATTCGTCATTTGCCATTTTCCCTTACAACAAGCATGAATATTGTCTGAAACTTGAAGTCCTCCAAGAAATCCTCATCTTTCTTGACTGCGGCCAGTTATAGCATGAAATATTTTGCTAGGCAAAATAGGGCTCATATTCAAATTATCAGGAGAGAGCTGGAAGGGTGAATTTTTAGCTTGTTTTTCGTTAAGTCCTGTTGCTCTTCCTGACTGGAGATTTTTGCAGTGCTAAGCAAGACCAGAGGACCTTGTGTTCCCCTTTCCCTACAGAAAATGTCTTCTATTTCATAGGTCCTGTCTTATGCCTGCAGATATTTGCAGAAATTATCTTCCAATTTTCAGAGCAATTTTAATTGGATAGGACTCACACTGTTAGCAATGGTGAATCTCTGATTTTCTGAGCAGTGTGTTTTAAAACTTAGTTTTGTCATTAACTTAATTTTATTACTTTTTTTTTCAATGGAAGTCAAAATATGTAAGTTCACATTTAGGTGTATGTAGTATGTGCAGAGTACATTGTGAGGATGTGCATGTACTGTTTCTTGGTTTCCCATTTCTAACATTATATCAATGGGTTCTTAGTCATTTTTCATGTCATGCATCACAAATGCTACTTATTTGTTCTCCACAAAGCCATCTGGAAATACCAAAGAAATGTAATGAAGTAGATACTCAAATAAATAGTGACATGGTCAGAAAATGTGAGAAGAGCAAGGAAATTGAACCTGGAGTAGATGCTCTAAAGGCATCAAGCTTCAATTGAACCGCTTAAGTTTGGAGTCCTAAATAGATTTTCTTCTGGCAAATACCCTTGTGTTTGGTGAGAGAATCTTTGACAGACCTTGTGAGCACCATCGGGCAATAGCTGCTTCTGAAACTCACAGCTCCATCTCTTTCGGTCTCTGCAGCTGCCATCAGGGCCTCAGTGGGGAATTTCTAAAGGCTCTGTTTGTGTTTTCATCACTTTGTTCTTTGGAGAACTTGTCATCTTTTCATGGCAATTACCTGCTTGTGTGTCTCTCCCCTAACCCAGTCTGTGTTTCATTTATACCCATTAATCCGTGTGGATGAAGAAATGAATGTCGAATGAATAAAGGAAGGAAAAATAAATGAGGCAAAATTTCACCGCCTCTGGTTTGCGATCCATCTTGCTGCGCGAGTCTTCCACCAATCCGGCACTTCCACTCACTCTCCTTGTCTGCCCTCTGCCCCATGGTGCACTCACCTGGGCAGGGACAACGCTAGTTCTGGGCTTTCCTCTCTCTCCTTTGCCACAGCAGGTCTACTGCTGGCCACCCTCCTGTGGGAAACATCTTCCTTGATTTCTACTTGGAAAACAATCTAATGGACAATTTCACGCTAATGTGCTGGTGCCTGCCAGGAATTGAAAACGTTATATGCATTTTAACAAGGACAAGTACAGAAATTGATTTCTAATTATAAGAGTTCAGGCATCCGAAAACAAGCTATCTAGGAGCAGAGGCGTCCTTGGAGCTGATCATGTCTCTGAGACCCTGCCCCATTGCAGGGTGGAGAAGAAAACTGGCTGTCACTGGAGTGCCTTCTCAGGGCGGGTTTGAGAGTAGCTCGCTAGACCCCCTGCCTGGGTGGGAGTGTCCTGCCATTCGCAGCTGGGTGACTTATCCGTGGGGACTAAATGCGCTAGTTTATGTAATGCATTTAATGCTGGCACTTAGTAAGGACTCGTTCAAGGCTTATTATTTTACTTTTAAAATATACTGAAAATATTTGTAACTCTATGGGACACAATGCTTAATGTAGTCTCTAGGGACCATCACTAACAATCCATGCTCTAGCAGAGAATCATTAGAGATAGTGTTCATCTCTTGATATCTTTTTCTGTTAAAACCCTGCCATGCAGAAGGTCTACATTAAATTGTCTAACCTGAGGGGCCAATGCTCTTGGGCTGTATTATCAATTTTTGTTGTTGTTGTTTATATCCCATTAGTCAGTAATTTTTCTGGTTGAGAGAAACTACAGAATGGCTCAAAAGTTTGACTTTTCGACGTGCTTCAGCAAACTTTATGATACCGACTAGAATAAAAAGCATCGTTCTCATTGTACCATGGTGGAGAGATTGAAAGTATTTTTTAACAATTAGAAGCTGAACAAACATTACACCATGGTTACCTTTCAGGTAGCCAATCTCAAGTTGCTGGAGCTCCTTGAAGCTGCCCCTGGAGGCAGCCTGGACTCGGAAGCTGGGGAGGCTGGTGGCCTCAGCAGCTGCTTTGACTCCTGGGTAATTTGAATCACAAACCTGCCGGGGCTTGCATTGCAAGTCCTTTGCTGCTCAGTGCTGAGACAGGGGAATTGCTTTTTGGACATACTGCAAATCTTCTCTTAATATGGATTTTCTGGACTGAATCCTGATTTACCATGCGGGACATGCAGCCTGAATCTAGTCCCTTTATTTTTTTTATTTCAACAAATGGCCTTGCCTGGCTTTCCTTCGTGATGGCTTTGTCGGGTTGAGTTTTTATCTCTTTATTGTAACTCGTTCTTCCCACTTTATCTGTACCTTTCGGTTAAGCAATCTTTTAGCTTATTTTTTATCTTGTTTGGTCCTTTCCCTTTTATCTGCACTTTAGTTGAAAGACAGAAAATGGCAATGCATGGGAAGTGGTGTTGCGAAGATGGCAGATTTCCCGAACTGGGTGGACTTGCTGCTTCTGATGGGCGCTGGTGAGGCCCAGACTGTACCCAAGATGTCGTCCTGATGGTCCTTACTCCCCATTAGTGTCCTAGAGCTGCTGGCACGCGATACCAAAAGCTGGGTGACTTAACAGAAATGTGTTGTCTTGCAGTTTGAAGTCCGAAGTGAAGGTGTCAGCAGGGTTGGTTCCCTCTGGGGGTTGCAAGGAGCGGTCTCGCCTAACTTCTGGCAGTTTCTGGCAATTTTTGGCCTGCCTTGGCCCGTGGAAGCATCAACTCAGTCTGTGCCTTCATCTTCACGTGGCGTTCTGCTTGTATTCATCCCTGTGTCAGAATTTCCCCTTTTTATAAGGACACGGTTATACTGGATTAGAGGCCACCCTATTCCAGGACAACTTCATGTCAACTAACCGCATCTGCAACAGCCCTAATTCAGATCAGGTTGTAAGGCACCGGAGGTTAGGACTTCACCATAGGAATTCTGGGGGACACAATTCCACCCGTAACATCCCCAGACTTGGCCATCTGGGAACATTGCAGCTTTTTAGAGAAATGCCATCCAATACTGTCATTGCTGTCTATGTTTGAAATGAATGCACACAGGGAGGCTACAGCGTAGGCAGGAGCGTGCATGGTGCCTCTTTCTGCGAATGCTGATGCGTTCTCGGTAAGAGGCTTCTCTTTCTATTCTGCCTGAAGCTGCCTGACAGCTCAGTTCAGTGTCCACCGCGACTGTCTTTTTCATGTTTTAGCTGTCACAGCCAGAACTATGAGGGAGGCAAAGGTATCCTTGGGAAATTCTGCCTTTTGTGTCTGTGTTTCTCCTGTCTTCAGTACGTCCTCCCACCCTGCATGCCCTATGAGCTTCAAAAGTGTCATTTTTCCACTTTCTGGACTTCGTGGCTTGCTTGTAACTGGGAATTTGTGTTTCTATTTCTTTTGCTTGCTTATTTTTGAGAGCTTTATCTCAGACACTTTAGGAGACCTCCTTAGTCATCATGCAGTCAACATTTCATTTTGCATTTATTTGGGTGACTATTAAGAGTTTGTAGAAAAGTTCTTGATTGAGCATATTCATAGTCTAGGCACAGTTGGGAATACGTGAAGCTACTGGAGCTACTACTATCATCATTTCTAATTAGCTAGTGTAATAATAGTGCTCCTGCAGATGGCTTAGGGCAATGCTGGGATGTTTAATTTTTAGTCTATTTGAAGCATCGTAAGAACAAGTTATTGTCTTGTGCTCTAGAAACCCTGGGGAGAGGTCTGACTGAGCAGGCACTATTGACTTGCACTTGATCTGAACCTAAGAGATGGTTGAACAAGGAGAGTAGATAGGCTCACTCAGCGATGGGGAGTAGACAGGGAAGGGTAGTAGACTCCTGGGGGCACAACGCACATTTTTTTTTTAAGGACAAGCAGAAGAAGAGAAAACATGAAGGAGATAGTAGAGGGAGATCAGAAAGGAGAGAGGAGAAGCAGGCAAGTGCAATGTCACAGAAGCCAAGGAGTAGAGTATTTCCAGGAGGGCTGGACATCCAGCATTCAGGTGAAGAACACTGATGACATTTGCAGTCTTGGTAGAAGAGTGGAAATGGATGCTTGATTGTGTCGAAGCACACATCGGAAAGGAGGAGGCTGAGCAGGATGGGAACCCACTCCTGGAATCTTGAATGAATAGGGAAGAAGAAACAAGGACTGGATGGCACCAAAAGGTCCAAAGTTGGTTTTCAGGAGTGGGAGAAAATCCTGTTTAGAGGTGTGAGAGAGAGGAGTCCGTTTAGAGTTGGAGGTTAAAGATACAGGAGAGAGTTTAGAGTTTGTGGTGGTCTGGCGTGAAAAATGTATGAGCTTTAAAATCAAATTAGTTTGTTACATTTCTGATGGCGCTCTTTGCCCGCTCAGCTCTTTGGGAAAGCTACTTCAATATATATATATATTTTTCAACTGTGAAACAGGCACATGAATACTGATTGAATATTATTGTTAGGATTAGCGATTTGGTGTGTGAAGTACATTTCACAAGCAGGGACTTTAGTTTAGGTTCGTTCTCTTGCTTCTCAAATCTTGTACAAACAAATACTTTTAAAGCTTTTTTAATGGAAGTTTCAAACATATACAAAAATAGAAAGAATAGTATAATCAGTTCCCATGTGACCACTATACAGCTTTACCGACTATCAAGTTTGGGTCAGTGTTATTGTTCTCTATTTCTCACACTCTCTTTCCCTTGATTAATTTGAAGCAAATTCCAGCTGTTAACTCATCTCGTCTATAAATACTTTAGCCTGAATCTCAAAAGATGAGTCTTCTTTTTAACATAAACATGATACCATCATTACCTTCACACCTCACAAAACAGCAATAATTTCTTAAAATTATTGAATGTTTACTTTGCATTTCTCCAGTTCTAAGAATTTTTCCTTTTCAAGTTCCATACATTGTTACTGTGTAATATGTCTCTTACCTCCCTTTTAACCTGTAGGTTTCTTCCTCTCCACCTTTCATCTTTTTGTTGTTGTTGTCACCTTGAGTTTTTCATATTCCCATGGGCTGCTTTCCTATGGTGGCATTTAACACGTTTCTCTGCTCTTTGTAGTTCTGTAAGTTGGTGGTTATATTTGGAGGCTTGACTAGCATCAGGTTTGATTATTTTGACAAGGCTGCGACTTCCAAGGTGGTATTGTGGAAACATAAATGGCATTTGTGAATTTGCAGACACTGAGGATTATTGCCTACACCTATCAATTCGTTTAGGCATGATTAATACTATTTTAAATACGTTTCTTAATATTAGGGTTATTATAGACATAAATCTCCCCCCAAATCAGTAAAAATACATTGCACATTGAGTGCAAAGTGAATTGCAAATTAGTTTTTTCAAGTGTTTAAAGTCAAAAATAGTTTTATTTTATTAAAAAATTTTTACAAACTTTTTAGATTTGTGGGTACATGTGAAGGTTTGTTGCATGGGTAAATACGTGTCACAGGGGTTCATTGTACACATTATTGCATCACCCAGGTATTCAGCTTAGTACCCAATAGTTACATTTTTGCTTCTCTCCCTCCTACCACCCTTCACTCCCAAGTAGATCCCAGTGTCGGTTGTTTCCTTCTTTATGTTAATAAGTTCTTACCATTTAGCTCCCATTTAAAAGTGAAAACATGTGGTATTTGATTTTCAGTTCCTGCATTAGTGTGCTGAGGATAACAGCCTCCAGCTGCATCCATGTTCCCACAAAAGATAATATCTCATTCTTTTTTATGGCTGCATAGTATTCCATGATGAATATGTAACACATTTTCTTTATCCCATCTGTCATTGATGGACATTTAGGTTGATTCCAAGTCTTTGCTATTGTGATTAGTGCTGCAGTGGACATTCATATACATATGTGTCTTTATAGTGGGATGATTTATATTCCTCTGGGTATATGCCCAGGAATGGGATTGCTGGGACAAATGGTAGTTCTGCTTTTATCTCTTTGAGGAATTGCCATACTGCTTTCCACAATGGTTGAACTAATTTACACTCCCACCAACAGTGTGTAAGTGTTCCCTTCTCTCTGCAACCTCACCAGCATCTGTAATTTTTTGCCTTCTTAGTAATAGCCATTCTGACTGATATGAGATGGTGTCTCATTGTGGTTTTGGTTTGCCTTTCTCTAATGATGAGTGATATTGAGCTTTTTGTCATATGCTTGTTGGCCACGTATATGTCTTCTTTTGAGAAGTGTCTGTTCATGTCCTTTACCCACTTTTTAATGGGGTTGTTTTCCTCTTGTAAATTTGTTTAAATTCCTTATAGATGCTGGATATTAGACCTTTGTCAGATGTGTAGTTTGCAAATATTTCCTCCCATTCTTTAGGTTGGCAAATGTTTTATGCAAAAAATATTGATTGACTTCTCTACTTTATGCCAAGCATGGTCTAGGTGCTAAGTACAGAGTAGTGTAAAAAGGTCTAGCTTTACAAAGGCTTGGGTTTATGAAGCTGATGGTAAAAGACTCAGGGTTTTGTGACGTTGGTGAGGGATTTTGCAGAGCTGCTCAAACTGCACGCAGAGCTGTTGACCAGTGAGGATGGTGAGGAGGACAGGTCAGCAGCCAGGGAGGTGCTGGTGGGCAGGGGCATGATGTGAAGATGTACCCAGAAATGTTTGGGGTACCCAGGGCATGAGCGGTGGTTGGAAAAGTGATGAAGCACTGAAATAATTTCCAAGGATGATTTGTGGTCAAGCCAGAGAAGCCACATAGAAAATAGAGAATATTTCATCATGATATCCTGCAACAAAAATCATGCAAAAACAACACAGTCTATTCAATGTTTATTCTAAGTATGAATACATAGCTACATATAAGTATAAACTGGTTTTCATTAGTTTTATTTTTTTTATTGGAATCAAACTTTTTTCTTCCCAATTAACTACGACATCTTGGTCTCTGTTTTACGTGAATCCACTTTCCAATTTCAAGTTCATCAGGATCCCAGGGTTCTCTTGTTTGTGTGAGCTCTTCCTGGCAGTTCTTTTCAAGGTCAGTTTGAGCTGCCTTCCACTGAGCTGTGTAGGAGGAGCCTGTGGTCTGAGAAGCCACAAGCAAAATCTGAGGCAAGGCAGGTTTGGCTGACCTCGTATAGGTCTTGATTTTCATCCAACACCAACCAATTACTCTGTTTGTCAGGAAAGGTTAATCAGGGGCTACTCTGAGCTTCTGAACCACCTGGCTCTAGGGTTGGGAACCACTTCTTTCAGCTCTAGGCTGAGTCTATTGAGAGGCAGGTCTGGGTCCTCACATGGAGCCTCTGCTGTAACCTCCTTGCATTTTGCTCCCCAAAGACAGCTGCATCCCCTCTAGAATTCTCCCCATTGCTTCCTGCATTGTCCTTTGTGAAAATGCAGATACAGCTCTGAGAAGACCCCTGTTTCCACCCAAGTCAGCAGGTTCACAGCGGCCTGAGGGCGTGGTTATGGTTAGACAAAGGAAGTTACTGAGATTGGGCGGGGCGGCACCCAGAGAGGAGAAGAAGAGGAGAAACACAAAACAGTGTGCGTGTGAGCACTGCGGACACGCATCCATACTGCCTTTTACTCCCCAGGGGCCAGAAGGGCTCACGTGAAAGTTGATTTCTCCTTCTTTTTTTCATTTCTTTTATGTTCCTTCATTTCTCCATATAGCGTGCTAGCGTCTGATTTTATGTTGTCACTCATTTTTCTTTTCTCACATCTTCCTTTCCCTGTTTTAAGTTTTCCTTTTATATCTTTTTTTATTTCCTTTTTTCCCTTTTCTTAATGAATTTTCTTCCTTTCCTTCTCTTTCTTCCCCTTTTCTTATGTTGCTTTATTACTTGGAGATGAAATGTTTTCCGGGTGCATATTATGTGGGTAAAGTGCTACCTTTGGTAAATGGGTGTACAGTGGAGAAAACTGGAGTGCTGTGGTTTTCTCTTTACAACATTTTGACACATGGAACCGCATGCTGAAGATGGGAAGCTACTTTTTGGTGCAGCTGAACTATCGTAGATGAACATGATATTCTAGTTCAATAGACAGCAAATCTGACTGCACTTTAGACTTGCTTTCATTCTCTCTTTTGAAATGTGA
The DNA here is from genome assembly GCF_000951045.1 of Mandrillus leucophaeus. Taxonomy (NCBI): domain Eukaryota; kingdom Metazoa; phylum Chordata; class Mammalia; order Primates; family Cercopithecidae; genus Mandrillus; species Mandrillus leucophaeus. The sequence continues at coordinate 5,523,166 of NW_012109141.1, forward strand.
CAGCTCTTTTTTGATTCTCTGTTTCCTTTCCTTTCTTTTTTTTCCTCCCTCCTTTTTTCTTTTTCTCTCTTTTTTTCTCCTTCCCTCATCCCTTTCTCTCTTTCTCTGTTTCTTTATTCTTTTGTTTGTATGCCAAGACAATGGCGCCTGGGCCAGCCCGGAGTGAAACTGTCACATTGTTGAAGTGACAGATGACTTTCCACTTTTTACATTTCTCCCTTAGTGCCAGAGAGCACTGTGACATCATTACTGCCCAGGCCTCCCTCTGTACTGAAACAGCAGGTCAGAATTTGTTGGCATTAGTGATGCTATCAGATGAAAGAAGGTGTTCATCGCTAATAAATAGATCCGCTTGTTACCTTGCTGGGTTGTCTTACATTTTGAGAAATAATTACCGCAGTTTATTCTTTGGATCACGTTCCCAAACTTTGTGGTCTCATGACCCCTTTATGCTCTTTTAAAAATTATTGAAGGCCCTCAGGGAGTGTTTGTTTACATAGGTCATATCTGTCATGTTTACTGTATTAGAAATTAATCTTGAACAAAATTTAAGACATTTCAAGCGCACATACCACTAGCTGGCGGAGCTTCTGGAAATATCTACTGTATACTTGTGATAGAACTGGAATGAAGAGGGGGAATTTCATCTTAGATATCACTAGGAAAATAGATTAGACCTTGTGTACCCCCTAAAGGGTCACAGAGATGCCGAGGGCCCCCAAACACACTCTCAGGACAACTGACTTAGATATTTGGTGACAATTACTGAGTACTTTGTGCTAGGAGTTCCAGAAATGGTGTCAGGAAGGTGGGAGAATACTGAGGGACTTTCATGGTATCAAGAATTGATACCACATGTGGGGCCCTACTCTACCCACATGTAAGACAAACTTGTATATCTGAAGAGCGAGATCATGTGTGTATTCAGTGAGAATGATTGGGTGTCTTTTTCACGACTGTCAAAATCTTAGCCAGAATGATTATAACCTGAACATTTGATACTCTAGGTCAGTGTCAGAGATGCCAGCCCAGCATTATTGCGTAACAGTCTCTTTGTCAAATTCAGCCTCTTGATATGATCAGTACCAAGAAAAGCACCAGGGGTTTTGGCTATGTTTCTCACTATATGGGTAACCGAGTAACACTTACAGAGCTATGTGTGAACAGTCATATCCTCTTTTCTATTTATCTCCCGGACTTAAAAAAAAAATGCTTTCTCTTATAAAAATGTGGTATAAATAGGTCATTCACAATGGAAGAAACTGTGTTAGGTAACGTCACCAGTCATTTTCATGATTAGGTTTGGGTGTCCCAAAATTTGACAACCTGGATCTAATCATTTACTTCTTCTTTTCAGATGGTTTTGAGGCAGCTGTGCCACCAAATAGCCACATTGTCTCGGAACCTGGAAAAAATATCACACTCACCTGTCAGCCTCAGATGACGTGGCCTGTGCAGGAAGTGAGGTGGGAAAAGATCCAGCCCCGTCAGATCGACCTCTTAACTTACTGCGACTTGGTCCACGGCAGAAATTTCACCTCCAAGTTCCCACGACAAATAGTGAGCAACTGCAGCCACGGAAGCTGGAGCTTCATCATCGTCCCCGACGTCACGGCCTCAGACTCGGGGCTTTACCGTTGCCACTTGCAGGCCAGTGCAGGAGAAAACGAAACCTTCGTGATGAGATTGACCGTAGCCGAGGGTGAGTAAGCACCAGACGTCTTCCAGTGCCACACATGGAAAAAGCCAACCCTGTGGGCTGGTCTCTGTTTTTATTTATGGTAAACACGTTCATTGAATGTGCATATTCAACATTTTTTTAAATGGCTGAATAAGGTGAACTGGCCATTATTCTAGTATTTAGTATTTATTTATCCTGTGAATCCATCAATCTCAGATCCAGCGTTAAAATCTTTCCAATTTTCTTATCTGTCACCATCCTGAAACTTAAAAAGAAATTGGCAAAGGGCTGAAAAACATATGATATTGCCCACCTTCATGTTTCGGCTGTAGAACTCCTATCTTCCCAATCACGTGAACATTTTTGATGGTGGTGATAAGGTATTAGAATCCCCATGTACCCCAGCAATAACAAGACAGTGCTGGGTTGATATGGCTGAATCAGAGCTGCGTTGAGTGCAATTCAACAGGCGTTTAAGAATGCGGTTGCCAGTTTGCCAGACTGGAGCCTTTTTTTTCTCTCAGTTTTTTTCAGATGTGGATGCGGAAACAGACTGATGTTACATCTTAATATTACTAGGAAAATAGGTTTGACGTTGCAGATCCCTGAAAGGGACACAGGGACCCTCAGGGACCCCCAAACACACTCTAAGAACCACTGACTTCGATATTTGGCGACCATTACTGAGTATAATCTTTGTGCTGGTGAAATTGGCCTTTGGGGCTTCCACCTGAGCAGGCCTCCTCCAAGGCACCCCACTATTTGTGTAGTAGGCATTTGTCTTTTTTGTCACAATGAAGCCCTGCATTGTGTTTCAGGACCTGCAACACCTAGATCCACTTTGCATGACTATGAGAAAAACTAATTTCTTTCACTTACAGAAGTGCTAATACAGAAAGGCCCATATAGAGGTCTGTGTAGAGGCCTGTATTACAGTTTCCTCCCTTTCTCCCTCCCTCTCTTCCATCTTTCCTGCCCTTCCTTCCTTCTTTCACTCTGTCCCCTTCCCTTTTCTTTTCTCCCTTCCTTCCTCCCTTCCACATGCTTTCAGCCAGTTCATTTACCTTTGACTTATGTTAGACTTGCAGAGCCAACGCTTGCCAGGCTTTGGCTGTCCCTTTATGGACTCTGCTCATATTGTAAACTGATACTTCTTCCTGTGCTGAAAATGAAGAAGAAAAGGTTTCGTATAAACAGAAGCCTCCACTATAGCTCTGTGTATAATAAAGAGAGCATTTTCAGGGGATAGTGTCTTTTCATACACAATCACCCTGGACCACATCAAGCCTCCCTTGTTCCTCTTAAAAGGGGTAGGAACTGTGGTGAGACATACATTGAACTTAGAATGTAATGAAAATGATGAGTGGTTGGTGAAATATTTGGGGAAGGAAGAATTAGCAGAGACTCCTCATTTTAAATGTTGACTCTGTTCCTTCAGACACAGACAAAAAATAGTTCTTACCTAAAAACCCCTTGCATTACGGAAGTATTTTTTTAAACTCTCAGGAAAAGGAAACAGTGAAAACAGAGACTGACCCTTTTTTTTAGAGACCAAGGCAAGAAAATGTTTTATTCAGAAAAATGTCATAAAGAATCATTTTCAAACACATATAAGATCTTGTCCATTATATGCTGAAAAAGTAATTGTAAACATCAAATTATAAAGAAAATGAAGGTAACAGATTTTTAGGAGATATGGTTATTTAACTCCTACTAATCAGTAAAAAATGTCATTCATCTGTCCAAAGATGACTAAGTTTCTTGCACAGAACTATTTCTTTGTATGTAAATTATAAACAGTGTCAAAATCTGCCAATGAAATGCAGATGACTAAATGTAATGGCCAGTATTGTTAGTGTCCATGTGTTTTGAACAGTTGCAAATGGCTTTTTGACATTCAGTTGACAGATTGAAAGAATGTCAACTGGACCTTGTATCCATTAGTCAAAAGTTATCATTGACAGAAGATGACAGCCATTGACTGTACTTTTCTGTTTAATTCCTTTTTTCAATTTTTATAAGTGAAAGATTGAATATAAAAACTTAGATGCAAAGCAAAACAGATCATTTGTGTTTTCTCTGGTGCAATTTGATTCTTTCAAGTCTTGAGGCTCTTTGGTCAAAAATCAATGAGATTAAAGCAGAGAGACAGATATAAGATGTGGAACAGATTTAATTTATTTCAACTGCCAAGGGAAAGGTGATTGTCACAGATTTTATAAATTGCTGTACATACTTTTGTTAGTTCTCAACAACTTCTTTTATAGCACATAGCATTGGATCTAAAAGAGAAATTTTTAGGACTCTTATATTCATACACACACAACACACACACACACACACACACACACACAGACCCTCACAGACACAACACACAGAGAGGGGCTCTTCCCCTGACTCCTACCTGCCTACATTCATCTTCATATAAGTACCAGCTCACCCAACAGAGGACCTCTGCCAACCAGCAGGTCAGGTATCCAGGCCTTGATTGGTTTTGAATAGAGGAGAAAATAGCAGAAGCAAGAACTGAACTCAAATTTACCATCGACTTTCTTTGCTGAATGAAAAGAAATAGGTTTCTCTTGTCCTTTGCACTTATGACCTGAAATGTAGAATGAAACAGTTCCAGACTGACTTTCCTGAATTTGAAACTTGCAGGGACCAAAGGGCAAGGAAAGTGGGGCAGGGGGAGCGCAGGGGAATGTATGTTTATTGACAGTGACTACAGTTATTTTTGTCCCTTAATATCCTCCGGATTTTCATCTGTCGTAAGAGAAGTATTTTAGGTGCCACTAAAATAATTTGTCAAATCTTTTAATGTTAGCTAAATGATGTGTAGACTACTATTGTTTAAACTGACCTTATTGATTATAAAAAGAATGAAGACAAAAGAAATAAAATCAGCTCTTGCAGAAAGTTGCTGGAGGAGGCTAATACTGAACAAACTTCTGTTTGCCATTGATAAGTATAATTATTCATGTCCTTGTACAGTCGTCTTCCACCAATGAGACCAGTCAGGCGGGACCATCAAGGTTCAAATGAGGCATTGATGATTAGAGCTGAGGAACGAGGTGAAACAGGTTATGAAGAGTAACCCCAAATATGCAGGAGGAATGGGGAGACGGTGCATGGGAGACTGTAGTCAAATGACTAGGTTGGTACGGACAGTCTAATTTATATATTAATATAGAACTAGGTAGGCTAAATTAAGTGATGACAGTGAAAACCTTCATCTCATATAATTGTCTAGCAAAGCCACCATTAGTTCTTGAGCAAAGATGGCAACACAATAATCAAGAAAGAATAAGTTGCTTTATAATTTTCAGTGTGCAAGTCTTTAACATTTTTGGTTAAGTTTATTTCCTAAGTACTTTATTCTTTTTATTGTTACTGGGAATGGGATTTTTTAAAAATTCCTTTTTTGGACAGTTTGTTGTTTGTGTACATGTGTACAGAAACCTGACTGATTTGTTTTGTTTTGTTTTTTTTGAGATGGAGTCTCGCTCTGTCGCCCAGGCTGGAGTGCAGTGGTGTGATCTCGGCTCACTGCAAGCTCTGCCTTTCGGGTTCACACCATTCTCCTGCCTCAGCCTCCCGAGTAGCTGGGGCTACAGGCTCCTGCCACCACGCCCGGCTAAGTTTTTGTATTTTTAGTAGAGACAGGGTTTCACCATGTTAGCCAGGATAGTCTGGATCTCCTGACCTCATGATCCACCCGCCTCGGCCTCTCAAAGTGTTGAGATTACAGGTGTCAGCCACTGCAACTGGCCCTGATTTTTACATGTTGAGTTTGTGTCCTGCCTCTTAATTCATTTATTAGGTTTTTTGTGGCATTGTTAGGGTTTTATGCATGTAAGATTATGTCATCTGCAAACAGAGATAATATTACTTCTTCCTTTCTGATTTGAATGCCTTTGTTTTCTTTTTCTTGTTTAATGGCTCTGATGAAGACTTCTTGTATTATGTTGAGCAGAGGTGTTGAAAGTGGCCACCTTGGTCTTGTTCCTGATCTTAGAGCAAAAGTTCTCAGTTTTACATGACTCAGTATGATGTTAGCTGTGGGCTTTTCACAGATGGCCTTTATTGTGTTGGGGTAAATTCCTTCTGTACCTAATTTGTTGAGAGTTTTTATCACACAAAGATGTTGAATTTGTCAAATGCTTTCTATGCTCTATTGTAATGATCATGTGGCCTTTTTATATCATTTTGTTAATGCGGTGTATTACATTGATTGATTTACGTATGTTGAACCATCTTGGCATCCCAGGATAAATCGGACTTGATTAGAATATACAATCCATTTAATGTGATGGTGAATTGAGTTTGCTAGTATTTTGTTGAGGATTTTTTCATCTGTGTTCATTAGGGATGCCAGGCCAGCCTGTAGGTGTTTTTTATTTTTTTTTATTTTTTTTTTGTGGTGTCTTTATCTGGTTTTGGTATTAGGGTGATGCTGGTCTCATAAATTGAGTTTAGAACTGTCTCTTTTTTTTTTTTTTTCCAAGAGAATGAAATCATTTATTGATTACACATGATGATGTAGAACTGTTTCTAAACCCAGGATTGGCATTAATTCCTAGAAAGTTTGGTAGAATTCATCTGTGGAGACCCTGGTCCTGGCATCCGTGATAGATCATGGGCCCCCGATCCACCTAGGCTGGGCACAAAGGTGTCCTACACAGGGGAGAGAGATTCTGTCAGCATGATTTGAATCTCAGTTTGTGCTTTCCACTGCCTCAAAACACTCACACTTTCCTACTTTCTCCTTTTTCTAACCGACCGATGAAGTTTCCACCACATTTACTTTCTTTCCTATAGAGTTTCAGCCAGGTCTCAATGTCTTTATGTTTTTTCCACATCAGACCAAACTGCTTCCCCGTCATTGAAATATTAAGCATCTTGAATTTCTCAAACTTTTGTAGTCTGAAAATTGCTACCCTCAAGTGGCTTAATAACTGCATCTATTGGTATTTATCTATTTATTTTTTGAGACTGGGTTATGAGACTGGCTAATTTTTGTATTTTTGGTATTTTGTATTTTTGGGTTTCAAGGACGGTCCTGGGCTCAAGAAATCCCCCTGCCTCAGCCTCCTAAAGTGCTGGGATTGGTAGTGTGAACTCCCATGCCTGGCCTACATCTATCTGTAATGTTCCAAACTCTTGTTATCAGAAATTAATTGAGATTAAGGATTATGGCATATCCTTAAAGTTGTCAAGGCATCTTTTCAGAATATGCCCAGTAAGTGTTCTTGACTGATGATGTTAATGTTTCTATTCATTCTAGTAGGGTCTGTGTCCATTTTAATTTTAAGCTTTCTACCTCTTTTCTTTCCAGATTTTTTTTCTTCAACATTTAACCTTTCAGGTTTACTGATTGTTGATCAAAGACACTGACCTTTCAAAAGATCAACTGCAATGTTTGGAGAAAAAAACTTTCATGAACTCTTGTTTACATATCTAACTTTCAGATGGGGCTATTTACTTTTTTAACTTTCATTTTCTTCTTTTGAATTTTTAGTATAAATGGCACATAATTGCTGGTCATCTGAATAGAAGAATGGGATTAGTAAATTAAGATTACAAAGTATTCACTAGGAAATCATAGTGCCAAAGCTAAGAGAATCTTCCTAGATATTTCTTCTGGGAAGATGTGAGGTATAAGATTGACAAGGAGGAAGGATGGGGGAATAGAGTGCTGTAAGTCATAAATACATCCTATGTAGATGATACATCTTATTTACACAGGTTATAAATCTTGCCTGTAGATGCCTTGGGGAAGGTTGCTGACTTCGAGACTCTGTGCCCCTGAGTTGGATTATAACATTATTGAAGAAAGGAAATAAATTTTGCTTATTTTCTTGGCCTTTTATTTCTGTCAAAAACCAACCAGTTTGCTCCCAGTCCATTTGGATTCCAGAAGAGTTTCAGGTTGTAGACAAGACAATTTTGTTTTGTTTTCTTTTGTTTTGTTTTAAGGATTCCATTAATCCAGAAACTTCTGTCCCACTCCTATGAATTTAGAATGGATATGAAGCTTGTAGACATGAGGACTGTCTGAGCTGGTGTGCACTGGGCTGACAGATACGTCCCTTTCCATGACATTGTGTGGTGAACCCCAGCGTTTTATTATCTTTACCTACATGGAAAGTAAAATGTCCATGACAGTTAATTTATATCATGGAGCCACACGACCAGAATCCCAGAGCACCGTGTCACTGCTCACAAGCTAAAATAGCCTCTACTGAAACAGATCAACCACAATTTTCAGCCCAATTTAGTTTTCTCAGTGAAACTGGGTATCCAGATGAAACATAGTTTCCAGCATCACAAGTGAGTTGATTACTCAATCATGGCTATTATGTCGTTGCATCTTTACTTTATCATTACCTCTGCCCAGATCATTTTTAAAATGATATATTGCATTCAAAAAAATGCAACCGGTCAGTTAATTTATTTTGTAAGCCCTACTATTAATCTATTCATTTTTTGAACACACAAAAACCTAGAATGTTTGCCTGCAGTCATTTTTGATACATACTATATTTGTATAGATAAGTAAGATATTGAACTGAATAATAGAGATAAGTTATTGTCAGAGGGAATGAAACTCTGAAAGGTCACACGCTGAATTTATTTGGTGATGCTATTATATGAAGAACATTGTTGACTGTATATTGCTACCTCATGTACATAAAGCAAGTTCTAACAGAACGCCACTATAAACTGCAAGTTTGTAAGCCTGTAATCCCAGCACTTTGGGAGGCCGAGACGGGTGGATCACGAGGTTAGGAGATCGAGACCATCCTGGCTAACACAGTGAAACCCCGTCTCTACTAAAAAATACAAAAAACTAGCCGGGCGAGGTGGCGGGCGCCTGTAGTCCCAGCTACTCGGGAGGCCGAGGCAGGAGAATGGCGTGAACCCGGGAGGCGGAGCTTGCAGTGAGCTGAGATCTGGCCACTGCACTCCAGCCTGGGCGACAGAGTGAGACTCCGTCTCAAAAAAAAAAAAAAAAAAAAAAGCAGTTGATCCTAGGAACTGCCATTCTACAGGTGGACCTTTATCCTCGGATTGAATTTTCAACTCTTTTTATAAAGTTTTTCTCTACCTGGGAATGTAGACTACAAGTAGAGATTCAAATTTAGACAAATGTACTGATTTTCTTCCCACTTAAAATTCACACATGGTGCTTTGGGAGGCTGAGGCAGTAGAATCCCTTGAGCTCAAGAATTAGTGGCTGTAGTGAGCTATGACTGCACCATTGCACTGCAGCCTGGGCAACAGAGCCAGACCTGTCTCTTATACACATCTAGATGTGTATAAGAGACAGGCACCCCAGTCTGGGCAACAGAGCCAGACCTGTCTCTTATACACATCTAGATGTGTATAAGAGACAGTGCCAGTGCACTCCAGCCTGGGCAACAGAGCCAGACCTGTCTCTTATACACATCTAGATGTGTATAAGAGACAGGAATAAACACAGATCTGTCCTAAGTAGAGGTATATCTTTGAACCCCAATTTGTATCTTTAAGTTATTATTTATACTAAAATGATTCAGGGCTTTT
>NW_012109141.1:5532472-5543031 GCF_000951045.1 Mandrillus leucophaeus
AAAAAAAAAAAAAAGTAAAAAATAGTCAATGCATGGCCACGTTTATTTGAGACTTTCAAATGACTCTGACTGTGAAATAACCATTTATACTTTATTGTCACATATGGAATTTACATTCTAAAACCACCTGGGAATTGTGAACAGCTTGAGGTTGTCCCTTAGAGGCTTGTTAAAAACTGAACATAAATGATCGTGCAAAGATTTCTCCAAAGGCAAGTAGAAAATTACTTAAAATGTAAAAAAAGTTCTTATAAGATTAATAGTATTTCATCCTTAATAGAAATTCTGATTTAAGTATTACAACTCAATTAATCAGTCGATCACTTTGAACTTCATCTGAAGTATTTCAAACATTACTGACAAGGCTCCTGATAAATATTCAAAGGCGATGTACTAGGTCTGTGGAGGACTATGTTGTTTAAGAGGACGGAAAATGAAGAATAAACACAGATCTGTCCTAAGTAGAGGTATATCTTTGAACCCCAATTTGTATCTTTAAGTTATTATTTATACTAAAATGATTCAGGGCTTTTAAAAATGCATTTATTCAACAGAGGAATATAAGTTTTTTTGGTACAACTTTTATAAAATAAATATTTTGCAATCTTCATTGAGCACTCTCAAATTCATTTCCAGGATTAATTCAATGTTTTTAACTTTGGTAGAACTCAAAGGTAGGCCATGGTGTTCACAATCCTTTAGATACGAGTGGCAGTTTAATTAATTAACTCTCAGAGAGAGATTCTTTCACAAGTATCAAGTTGAAATGCTAATACTCTCAGTTGGATTGGTGGAAAGTGAAAATGGCCTTAGCTATGTTGGACAGTGAGTGAAACAAAAAAAAACCTTACTGTGATGATGATGGACATGGGCAAAATAAAAAGTAGATGTTGAGTTGAGAAGATTTCATTAATAAAGGGTGGGGTATTTTCTGTGGGTTGTAATGTGTAAATGAACCCAATGGAAGGAAGTGTATACATAAAAATATGGGCTCACCAAGTACCTGATGTCATTGTATCTTCAGGTTTTCACATCTTATGGGGAGCATTAGCATTGATTATTCACTCTTTTAATTTTTGTGTGTGTATATGTATGTGTGTGTAGGTGTATGAACTGAGATATCTATGAATATTTGTTTGGAGGAGTAACAAGTTTATTTTTCAACCTGCCATATGGTAAACACTCAACAAATACACATGATTGTATGGGTAATTTTATAACCACACTTACCATAGGCACATATGCCAAATCCCAAATATTTTAATCCAAACAAATCATTTTGCTTTTATATTGACTATTTTCTCTTCCTGATCCAGCAAATAAAGGTATCAGTTTTGAAATCTAATCATGTAATTCCTTTTTAAATTATTAGCTCTTTTTTAAAAAGAGAGATGAGATGGGTAATTAAACTCTAGAGCATAAAGCGGCAGATTTTGAAATTATTCCTAGAGTTATTATTTCTTATAGCCAGGCACAGGCTTTCATGTTTTGTAGAGCACTTAGTGAATTTTTTTCATAAAATGGTTTAAAATTGAATAGACTATTTGGAGGTAAATATTCAGCCTAAGGCTTGCTGAATTTCGTATTCTGAAAAGGTATCACCTTTAGATATAGGTCTTTGTAAATGCTATATAGTTTGCATTTTCAAGTTTCCTTTTTTCAAAAAATTATTTTTATTTTATTTTTATTTTTTTGAGACAGGGTCTCACTCTGCTGCCCAGGCTGGCGGCATGAGCTTGGCTCACTGCAACCTTCTCCTCCCGGGTTCAAGCGATTCTTCTGCCTCAGCCTCCCGAGCAGCTGGGATTACAGGCACCTGCCACCATGCCCAGCTAATTTTTGTATTTTTAGTAGAGACGGAGTTTCATCACATTGGTCAGGCTGGTCTCGAACTCCTGACCTCAGGTGATCCGCCCACCTCAGCCTCCCAAAGTGCTGGGATTGCAGACGTGAGCCACCGCACCTGGTCACATTTTGAAGTTTTCTAAGGACCCAAAGAAAAAGTTATAGGTAGCTGTTCTAAAAATTACGTGTCACAGGGCTTTGGCTTGGCCGCTATATGATAAACACACATACCATGTCTCTATGTGTTCCAGTGGCTGTTCTGAGAATCTCCTCGTAATTACTGATTCACTTGTCACAGCAGCCTGACTGCCCACATTTGACGTCTGTGGAGAGCGAGGCGTGGAGAGTTGACGAGACTTATCTCGGGCTTGGTAGCTAATAAGCAGAGGGGCAGGAATTCAGATCCAGGGTGACTGGCTTCAGAGTTCCTATTCGTGGCCCCAGCACTACTTTTCCGCTCAAAGTGGAAGAGAAAAACTACTTTCATCAGGAGACTCGTCACAGCAGAAGCTGGTGACAGTGGAGCTGCAGAGCGTCCTTCTTCAAGAGGTTTATACAAGTGATAGGTTTCAGGCTGAACCAACGTCTAGAGCAAGTTTAGGCAAAGAAGTGGGAGGGGGATGTGTGGTCTCCCACTATTTTATTTCAGCTCAGGGTCCTTTGGCTGACTCCAGTGCTATGGGCGGAAGTTCTCCTCTACCTTCCTGTCTTCCTTCCAGGGGCTTGTGCACATCATGGAGTCACGGTGAGGCAGGCTGTTCACACAATGTCATGAGGGACAGGCACAATCAGGTAGCAGGTGTGACGGCCTGGAGCGGAGGTGCTGATTGCTGGTGAAGTCAAATCCACACCAGGAACAGATTAGGGGAACTTTAGGAGTAGCCTCTGGGCAAAGGAGACCTGGTGATGGCTCAGGTCTCACAGGCACAGCTTCTGGCCACTGCAAAGCACCTGTCCTCACGGTCTCACCACATCCACCCACTGGACTCCTCCTGTGTGGTAAAGCCCACTCCCTTGAACTTTCCAGGAATCTGCTAAAAGTTCCCAAGCACACCCTTCCTTCCTCCTTCTAAGGCTTCTCTCTTCTTCTCTTCCTCTCAAATCCTGCTCTCTTCTCTTGTACTCAGACCGTAATGGCTTCTTGAAACCAGAGCTGGAGTAATCAGAATACTAGTCCCTCCTTCCTTAGCGACAGTGAGGGCTTCACCTCTAAAATCTTCCCCCCGAAAACAAAAGTTTCTTTTCCATATTAAAACATTCCGAACACATATGTTCTCTCATGTTGATGTAGTTTATATTGTACAGCTAAATGCATCATGTATTTAAATGGTATGGTATGCCTATTGTGTGTCTTGTTGCAACCTGCAGACACCAGGCTGTTCATCTTGATTTCACTACAGTATTTGGAAGATTTCCTGTTTCCTGAGGATAGGCATAATGGTAACACTGCAATGTAGCGTTATACCTGATTAAACAACAGTAATAATAAAAATGTGCTGGAGAAATATAATTAGAAACAAAATCTCCTCCCTACCCAGAAAACTGCTCCACAAAGGTAGAAAACAAATTAATTTTGTTATTGAATAAGCACTAAATCAGAATGTGATGCACGTTACAGGCAACCTCCTAAGAGAGTGCAAAGACAAGGAAATCTCACTCTCTCATACAGCCAGGTAGATACAACCCATTACACACATGCCCTAAAGACGAATGATAACTAGTCTTCGAGGAAGAAGGCTTGTCAAACATTTGTCACACATGCTTCATCCTAGATTCAACTGGTAATTGGGGGTGACTGTATGTGTTAGCTAACAATTGGCTTTATCCAAAGGAAAAACAAACTTCTCACGTCTTTATGACAGGAGGTACTTTGCACCTTGAGTGAGGTGCCTGTGGTAGTCAGTGTTCTACCCTCTCAGAGATCGGGAGGTAAGGGTGCTGTCTTCCTTGATGGTTACATTTCAAAGGGATGGCTCCCAGGTCCTTGAGAAAGACATTTCTCCATCAAAAGCTGACGAGAGACTTATCTGGCTGTTAAAAAGATGTGCGTATCTTTCAAAGAGACAGAGACAGAACTGCCAATTACAAGTTTTCTAAAGTCAACACCCTAAGAAAGGAGGGAGGAGAAATGCACAGGCAGGCTGGGGCTCAGCTGCCGGAGCTCCCCTGGAAGGTGCTTCCTAGAGTAGAGCGGTGCTTCTCCACGCCATTCTGTGGAGCACCGACATCAGGATCATCCGGTGTGCTTGCTGTAAGACATGGATTCCTGGGACTCGTCCCCAGGCCTAGGAATCAGGGTGATATGCCACAAGGCTCCATGTGGTCATTTGTATTGTTTTGTTTTAGAGACAGGGGCTTGCTCTGTCATCCAGGCCTAGGACTACAGTCCTTTGGCCGGCCTGAAAGGTTGGCTCTCTGTGGGCATGAGGGAACTTGGATTTTTGGAGGCTTTCCACCATTCTCTAACTGATAGGGTGGCTTATTCTGTCTAAACTCTTTATACAATCCATGTGGTTTATGCTAAACACCTGCCTTTCTTCGGGGATATCAGCCAGTCCTTCTGACTTTGCTCAGGCAGCTCATCCCTTTGCTGATTTGCTTCGGATCCTTCTGCTGTCATAAACCTGAGCTGTGGGCGTGGCTGCAGGCTGAGTGCTGTGTGTCCTTCCAGCAAATCCCAGATCCTGGGGAGGGGGCAGCCTGAACACATTTGTGAAATAGCATGTTGGTTGCCTTTTAATTTTGATGGCTCATTTTAAGATGATATTTCTATTATATTGTTATAAGAACATATGCATTCTCATACTCGTTTTATTTGAAACACAGTTTACATACACAATTGGCCTTATTTCTGTGGGCAATAAGTAATGAGATATTTTATATACATGAATCTTCTAAGTTTAATAACGCTTATTCCTTTTATGTATCAAGTTTTAAAATCATCATTTTTAGATGGAAAGAATTAGAAGCTGGATAGCATATTTCTTTGCCTTGCTAAACAGAGGATAATAGATATAGCTATCGTGTGGCTGTCCTGGTGTCCGCTGAGCACCCAGTCTTGTTCTTTGCTCTATGTGGTGGGCTATAATGAGGAACAAGATGGTTCATCCCCACTTTAAATTACCTTGTGCCATTATACTCTTGTACGTTTGTTTGAATTTGGTCTCCTCACTCACTACAAAGCATCACCTGCCTCATTTGTTTCCCTCAATATTCCATAGTCTATTGTTTTTGCCATTTTTCTAGTATTTTGTTGTTATAAATAACTGTTTTAAAGTAAAATAACTTCTGTTATAACAGGAAGCCAGATTCCCAAGAGACACTTTCTGAGCCAAAGGTGACAGTATCTACATGAAAGTCTCACTGCTATGGTTATCCAAGCAGAGAACTTGTTGCATCTCCTTCATTTTCTTCTTTATGGACGTCGTATTTAATTTCTAATTCCTGATTTCAATCAAGACATGTTCACAAACATGAATACAAGAGCACTAGAAATAAGACTACACAGAAACAGTCTTGGCTCGGCTTTGACTCGGAGTCAAGTGTCCATAGTAATCCCTCGGAGCCAGGCGTGGCTCCTGCTTGTAATCCCAATGCTTTGGGAGGCCAAGGCAGGAGGGTTGCTTGAGGTCTAGAGTTCAACAACAGCCTGAGCAACATAGCGAGATCTTGTCTTTACAAAAAATTTAAAAAAATATATTAGCTGGGCGTGGTGGCATGTGCCTGTGGTCCCAGCTACTTGGGAGGCTCAGGCAGGAGGATTACTTAGAATCCAGGCCTGCTACATGAACTCTTTTCTGCACACTAATTCACTAAGACAGTGAGCAAGATATGTGTGACTCTTGACAGTCTGACCTTTGACGCATCTGTATAGTCTCCCTTAAATAATGTCTTCATAAAAATTGAGGTAAATGTGCAAGAAGTCTAAGACTTAGAAATATTTGGGTAAAAATATGAGACATCTAATACAAAAGAATCAGCCGTAACATTTTTCTCAATAAATGTGTCAATTTAATGTTCCTATCTCTTTGTTCTCATGTGCTCACTTAAATACCCTTGCCATTCATCAGTCACTGTAGAGAACTTATGGCCCACAGTACTGAATGATGCTACATTCTGGTGCCAGAAAAAGTAGCTAATGTAAAGTAGCTAATGTAGTCATTCTATATTGTGTAGGTAAAATGTACACACAAGCTATCTTAGGGCATAAAGATGTCAACTGACATAGACCTTTTGTCATGCGCGTCCGTGTGAAGAGACCACCAAACAGGCTTTGTGTGAGCAACATGGCTGTTTATTTCAGCTGGGCGCAGGCGGGCTGAGTCCGAAAAGAGAGTCAGCGAAGGGAGATAAGGGTGGGGCCATTTTATAGGATTTGGGTAGGGAAAGGAAAATTACAGTCAAAGGGGGGGTTTTTCTCTGGTGGGCAGGAGTGGGGGTCACAAGGTGCTCAGTGGGGGAGTTTTTGAGCCAGGATGAGTCAGGAAAAGGCATTTCACAAGATAATATCATCGCTTAAGGCAAGGACCGGCCATTTTCACTTCTTTTGTGGTGGAATGTCATCGGTTAAGGCAAGGCAGGGCATTTGCACTTCTTTTGTGATTCTTCAGTTACTTCAGGCCATCTGGGCATATCCGTGCAAGTCACAGGGGATGCGATGGCTTGGCTTGGGTTCAGAGGCCTGACACCTTTATAGTGTTTAAACTATTTGGGACAAGTATTTTCAATATAAAGAAAGTTTCCCAGCTGATATACAAATTTTGCTATAATTAGCCATCAAGAGAGGCAAATTGAGGCAAAATTTGTACATTAGGTGGGAAACTTGCTTCCCTCATTGATTTGCTCTATAATGACAGGAAAATCATTTAGATTCTCTGGGCCATATATTTCTTAGTTAAAACCTGGTAATACTTTTGTTTTGAGGAAGAGTAGTTGCTATTTACTCAGAAGAAGGATTTGACGTTGAAGCCATGGCCCTTTAATTCTGTGAAAATAATTTACACTCCAGGACTTTCTTGCTATAAAACAGGGAAAGGTTTCTGAAATACGGAGTATAAAACTGATTTATCTGGACAAAGAAAGTTGACCTTTGAAAACCTGGAATAATATTACCATACCAACATCCACGTGATGCATATTTCAGGCATACAGGAAAGTTCAGCACACTTTGGGCTGCTGTTATTTCCGGTGGTCTGCCAAGGCCAACAGTTCTTGTGTAGACGTTTATCAACAGTACCTGTGCCTTTCCCCAGGAAGGGAGTCTAGCTGCAAGAGAAAGCATGCTCTGCTGTGCGCGACTACTTCAATGTGACATCTCAACATGAAAAAAATAGAAACAAGTTATCTGTTTAACCCTCATTTGCAGTGTGTCTACATAAAATATAAATGCATATATAATATGCATGATTAATAACTTAAATTGTTTGGCACTTAAAATGTTGAAAGCACCTCTACATGCTTGATTTAAATCTCATAGCTACCCTTGTGGTTAATTTTATCATCACTATGCAGTTGCCAAAAAAACTGTTTGAAACATTAAGTGTCCTATGTGAGGTCTTCCAGGGAAAATAATTAGAAGACAGGGCTAGGCCCCAAGGCTTTTCTTCTTAATCTCTGTGTTTTCAGTAAACCAGTGTCTAAAGAGGGACAAACGCTGAATATTTGTCTACATTATATAGAAAGTCAAAACTTGGAATGACCTAATAATGCAGAATCTGTCAGATCATCCACATCCGCTCTGTGTGAACTCACTCACTATTTATGGTCCATCTGTACACAAAACAAGGTCTAATATTTCAGTTTCTTTTTTTAAAAATCTAAGAAAATTAAATCAATGTTATTTTTAGTTGACAATATTTGTGTATATTTTTGGGGTACACTGTGATATTTTGATATGTGTGTACAATGTGGGGTGATTAAATCAAGCCAATTAACATACCCATCACCTCATTTACCTATGATTTCTATGGTGACACATTTGAAATTTACTCTCGTTTATTTTTAAGTATACATTGTTATTCACTATAGTCACTCTGCTGTATGATAAATCTCAAAACTTGTCTGGGCACGGTGGCTCACGCCTGTAATTCCAGCACTTTGGGAGGCCGAGGCGGGTGGATCACTTGAGGTCAGGAGTTCGAGACCAGCCTGGCCAACATGGTGAAACCCTATCGCTACTAAAATACAAAAATCAGCTGGGCGTCGTGGCAGGTGCCTGCAGTGCCAGCTACTGAGGCTGAGGCAGGAAAATTGCTTGAACCCAGGAGGCAGAGGATGCAGCGAGCCGAGATGGTGCTACCGCACTCCAATCTGGGTGACGGAGCGAGACTCTGTCTCAGAAAAAAAAAAAAAAAAAAACTTAAAACTTATTCCCTTTGTATATCTGAAATTTTGTACTCTTTGACCAACAGCTCGCATTATCTCCCTCCCCATCCTCCTGTACAGCCTCTGGTATCCATCATTCTACTTTCTACTTCTAAGATATTAATTTTTTTAGGTTCCATATTTAAGTGAGATTATGTTGTATTTGTTGTCTTTCAACAGTATGCAACGGTTCTCTGTCTTCTCCATACCCTTGCCAACTCTCTTTCTTCCCCTTCCTTCCTTTCTCTCTGTCTCTTTTCTTTCTCTTTCCTTACTTCCTTTCTCTTTCCCCTCCCTCCCTCCCTCCCTTCCTTCCTTCTTTCCTCCCTTTTCTTCTCCTTTCCTTTCTTCTCTCTCTATCCTTTCTTTTTCTTTCTTTCCTTTCTTTCCTTTTTCTTTTTCTGAAACAAAAGTTCTCACATATTTATTACTGAACCTACCTACTAGTGCAGAGCATATAAACAAAGATAAAAAACATATTCCCAATAAAACATGTTTGACTCTCCAGACAGTGGTGACATTTACAGCTCGATATGGCGACATGATCATGACCTTGACACGGCGTAAACCTGCGTGCCATCTCACATGCAATTCTGTATAAACCTGGCTTGGTTCTTCTTCAGTGGCTCCATTTTGGACCTGTACCTGGTTTTATTACCAGCTTTCATCTGAGTCCACTGGGGAACGGGATGATTTTGCTTTTGTTTCTTGGCCAGGAATTGCTTGACCCCGAAAGTCTTGTGAGAAGACATGGCGAGGAATGGAGTCAACCACACACACCATGATGGCGGAGAAAACCACTTGTTATCTTTCATCTTTTATGCTGGATGTTGGAGAGTCGGGATCTGTGGGTTTTCCCTGGCGTGTTCTTTGGCCCAGTTATTTAGGTTCTAAGTGACTTGATTTCTTCACTCCCTAACTCCACCCCAGCCCTAATAGAGGATCAGCTATAGACTTTAATGGCCGCTCTTGCCTGCCGAACTCTGAGGGAAGGGACTGGCAATATTTCTATCATGAGCCTTTTCTAAGAGTTTATAACTCAGCCATAAATACTTGTCATTGCCAGAAACGTAGCCTAGAGGGTCACAATCCTGGAGTAAATTATTCATTTATATATTTCACTGACTTGCTTTAAGTTGTTTTAACTGTATTCATCTTTTGTGATGGAAGGAAAAATAATGGTTTTATGGTTCAAGACACTTTTGTCCTCCTATGAATCAACACAGCATTGAGATATAAGTGAAAAAAGTTAGCAGAGAAATGGCGTCTGGAAATAATTCTTCTTTTTTAAGGAGAAGGGCTTCAGGGCTAACATTACTCAATCTGAGATCTATTAGCAAAACTTAAAAAAGTAAATGTTTCTATGAACTATTGATTAACTCCTGAAGCATCCGTAGCCATTTGCTTTTCCTTTTTATTTTCCCCAGCCATACAGGGCCCAGCAAGGTGCAAGTTTAGCCCGGCCTTGTTCTAAGCTGGTGGTCATTCATGTGGAAGCTGCAAGCAGGGCGGGGAGTGGAGTGAGAAGCCATGTCGGCTACAGCCTGGGCCACTTTAGATTGAAATGTCTCTGGATTGAATCTCTACCTGACCCCGTGCTTTATTTCACCTTTATTGCTTAAGAAAAAATCCTTTTTTCCAAACTATGTTTAAATTGTCTAGGAGTTTTCAAAACAATGTATGTTCCACTAAGTCAGGTATTGTGGTATTAGGATATGCAGATCTGTAAGTTTTCATCCACAGGTCCTGGCTCAGAACTCCCATGGTCCTTGTTATAGTGTTGGGACACTTTAGGCCTCAGGAAACAAACTGTCTCTGACCTTCTCCTGTCCCTTCTCCTGACCAAGGTAAGACTCTAAACTGAATATGGGTCAAAAGACCCTCATTCCAGAGAGGATCCCACTCCATACCTAAAATCTGGACAGGCCTTGCTGGGTTTAGATGATATGCTTTTTGCCCAATCCCATTTCTACAGGGTTGTCAGTCATACCTATGTAACGAAGCCTCCATAAAAACTCAAGAGGATGGGGTTTGGAGAGCTTCTGGACAGCTGAACGCGTGGAGCCTCCTAGAGGGCGGCGTGGACAGGGAGGGCATGAGAGCGCTGTGCCCCTTTACACGTGCCTCGCCCTACCAATCTCTTCATCTGTATCCCTTGCAACATCCTTGATATTAAACTGACAAATGTGTTTTCTTGAGCTCTATAAGTGCCTCCACCACGTTAACCAAACCTGAGAAAGGGGTCTTGGGAACCCCAGCTTGAAGCCCATCGGTCAGAAGTTCTAGAGGCCTGGGGCTGGGTGCAGTGGCTCACACCTCTAATCCCAGCACTTTGGGAGGCCGAGGAGGGC
>NW_012109141.1:5543396-5562848 GCF_000951045.1 Mandrillus leucophaeus
TCTGTTACTTGGTGTGTGGGGAAAACCGGAAAACCACCTACATCTTTGGTCACAGAAATCTGTTGATTATTTCTGTGGTAGTGTGAGAGCAGAGGAAAAACACAATTTGAGAGTTTTTTCCTACACAGGTGTCAAGTTTGTTTTTACCTACCACTTTGTCTATAGTACCAGACATACAGTACACCGTGAAATACTTTGTGTTTAAAGACTGAGTGAATAAATGGATTTAATCCAAGAGGTCAAACATTACTACAAAGAGGTTACAAATAGGTAACGTATTTCCTATGGAACAATGCATCTGAAATTTGGATTTATAATTGAACAGTGTCTCACAAGGGGTAGTACTTTCAAGCGGATTATACTGTTAAATGCATATAAATTAGACCTTAATAAAGAAAGCCATCTTCATTGTTAAGTATTCTGAATCTATTTCTTAAAGATCTCTACATCCTGTACTTTAAGCACTAAGATTTGATAAAATATTCTTTTTTAAGCATGCAGATCTTTAAATTTTTTGTACTGTATTTGCCCGATCACAAAAGAAACACATCATCTAGAAAATCTGGAAAATATAAAAAAGCCCAAAGAAAACAATTGCTTTAAAATTTTTTAAAAAATAATTAACTGTCAAATAAAGATTGAATATATTCAGGGCATGCAGTGTGATTATTTGATGTATATAAACATGGTGCAATAATTACCACAATTAATTAACTCATATATCATCCTCCATACTCCACAGTAGGTTCCCATTATAACTTGGTACCCTTTAACCAACGTCTCCCTATTTTCTGCACCTCCACCTCCTGGGAACCACTGTTCTATTCCCTGCTTCTATAAATTTGACTTTTTTAGATTCCACATACAGGTGAGATTATACAGTATTTGTCCTTCTGTATCTGGCTTATTTCACTTAGCATAATGTCCTCCAACTTCATCCATGCTGTCACAAATGGCAGGATTTCATAGCAAAAGAACAACCCAATTTAAAAGTGGGTAAAAATAGACGTTTTTCCAAAGCCATAACGCTGACCAATAGGTATATGGAAAGGTGCTCAACATTACTAGTCATCAGGGACATGCAAATCAGAACCACAGTGAGCTCTCACCTCACCCCTGTTAGAATGGCTATTATCAAAAAGACAAGAGATAGCAAGTGTTGGTGAGGATGCGGAGGAACGGGAACCCTTGTACACTGTTGGCGGGAATGTAAATGGGTACAACCATTATTGGTACAGGTCATAGGTTCCTCAAGAAATTAAAAATAGGCCGGGTGCGGTGACTCATGCCTGTAATTCCAGCATTTTGGGAGGCCAAGACAGGTGGATCACCTGAGGTCAGGAGTTCAAGACCAGCCTGGCCAACATGAGGAAATCCCATCTCTATAAAAATAGAAAAATTAGCTGGACTTGGTGGCAGCCTCCTGTAATCCCAGCTACTTGGAGGCGGAGGCACGAGAATCGCTTGAACTTGCGAGGAGGAGCTTGCAGTGAGCCAAGATTGCGCCACTGCATTCCAGCCTGGGTAACAAGAACAAAATTCCATCTCAAAAAAATATTAAAAATAAACTCATATGAACCAACAATCCTTCTGATGGGTATTACATACAAAGGAAAAAAGAAAATGAAATCAGTATCTTGTAGGAATACCCGCACCGTGTATGTATTGCATCATTGTCTACAGTAGTCAAGATGTGGATGCAACCTAGGTGTCCATCAGCAGATGAATGGATAAAGAAAATGTGGTACATAGACACAGTGGAGTACTATTAACCCTTTGAAACACAAGGAAATCCTGTCATGTGTAACAAGGTGGATAAACCTTGAGGACATTATGCTAAGTGAAATAAGCCAGACACAGAAAGAAAAAATTTTGCATGACTTCACTTATTTGTGGAATCTAGGTTTAAAAAGTTTAAAAATAAAATGTTTGCTTATTTGTCTTAGTTTCTGCTTGCAGTAAAGTTTGTAAAAGAATAAGTGGGTCTATACTTTGAGTTCTTATGAAAAAAATACAGCCAAGTAGTGGATAAAGTGAGAAGAAATTATCTGGGGAAAAGATGGGGAAGAATTGGTTGACAGGTGTGGTTTTCAGGATGCAGAGTAGGATTCCACACAGCCTGGGTGTCACGGTACAAACGTTCAAGCTTTGATTTCAGGAGGAAGGGAAATTGTGCTGCTGTTTCAGAGCCTGGCCCCATCCTAACCGTGGGGTGATTGACAGGTTCGCTTTCCCGAAGAGAGACAGCAACAAAGACCATTGGGTTTCAATTCAATCCCATTCCCAGCAGCAGGTGTTGATGGGATTCTTCTCTGTGGGAGGCGCTCACAACATGCTCTGTGGGTTGCGGGGTGAGAGGTGTGTTGTGGGCAGAAGGATGTAACAAAAAGATAAAATGTTCTCTGACCTCACTGGCCTCACACTCCAGAGGGGACATTTCTCTAATCGCAGTTGATTGTTCTTGTGAATATTGACTCATCAGAGTCTCATCACAATCCTGTGATGTAATTAGGGTTGCTGCCATTGCCGTCAGTTGACAAATGAAGAGACATATACACACTAAGGAATTTGCTGGAGTCGGTCAGTTGAATTGTGAAAGATTTAGGATGAGAATTTCAGATTATTGGACCATGGTAAATTTTCAGACATTGAGTTGGGGTAACATTTTTTTTTTCTGATTTTTTTTTTCTCATTACCAAATTGAATAGAAAATATCTTTTCTAAATTATGCTTATAAAAATCAAAGTTATATTCTGTTGTATGTTGAATGTACTTAATATTATTATCAGGCATAAAAGAGAATCTTTGTGTATTTACTGTTTTATTTATTGTTAGAGTCTCTCTGTTGCCCAGGCTGGGGTGCAGTGGCGTGATCTCAGCTCACTGCAACCCTGCCTCCAGGGTTCAAATGAGTCTTGTGCCTCAGCCTACTGAGTAGCTGGGATTATAGGCGTGTGCCACCACACTGAGATAATTTTTTGTATTTTTAGTAGAGACGGGGTTTCACCATGTTGCCCATGCTGGTCTCGAACTCCTGGCCTCAAGTGATCCACTGTCCCAAACCTCTGCAATTACAGGCCTGAGCCACTCCACCTGGCCTATTTACTATTGTAATAGTTATTTTTTCTACAAAAGATTTTGTATATATGATTGGCAGCTTATTTGAATGAGGTCTTTGGCAAATGCATGCTCTTTATATTTTTGTTCTTCTTAAGGTGTAAAACTCAGCTTAATCAAGAAACAAATACAAATCCATTAGGAGTTAGAAATATTTAGGAGACTCTAAAAGAAAAATTCTCTTTTTCCTGTAGCTCATTCTATTTTGTTGTTGTTGTTGTTGTTGGATTCTTTGTTTTTGTTACTCAATAATTAATGTCTCTTTTCTTTATTTTCCTGCCTTACTTTTTACTGCCTTTGGCTGAATTCCTAATTCCTACAATATATATATATATTTTTTCTCCTAGGTCAAACCGATAACCAATATACCCGCTTTGTGACTGGAGGGACAGTTTTATTGTTGTTGTTTGTTATCTCAATTACCACCATCATTGTCATTTTCCTTAACAGGTAAGTAGTGCAACTTATCCTGAATCTTACTCAGCGTGAGTCATTCCGATGTTAGAGGTTCTGTATTAATAACCCAGTAATTTGTCAAGCTGTCTCACTATTCACATATATATTTTTGTGAGCACTGTTCTAACACAAAGGAGGAGAAGTAGCTGTGGTGATGTTACAGGGAGAGCTGGAATAGTTCATTTGAGAGTTAGTAGAAGCGGGTGGTCTGCCCCTTTTATTTTCAGCCTGATACCTCTGCTTTTTGTCCTGCCCTGTCTTCCTCCTCCTCCAAGGAAAAAGCTGTTAGTGAGGGGGTGGTGTGTGTGTGCATGTATGACACAGCGTGAGATGGATACAGATTCTGAGAAGGGGAAGAACAAGGTTTAACAGTGATAAAGCCTTCATTTATTCATTTATCAAATATTTATTGTGCACAGCAGTGAACAAGACATAATGAAGCTCACATCCCAATAAGCAAACAGCATAATTTCAAATAGTTGTATATTCTCAGAACCAAGAAACCCAAGTGCTTAAAAATTACTGAGAAGAAGGAATTGGAGGGCGCTGCCTTAGAGAGAGAGCAGGGAGCCATTTGGCCTATACTAAATTTCTTTTTATCTTTTATTGGCTGGTCACAGTGACATATGCCTGAAGTTCCAGCTGCTCAGGAGGCTGAGGCTGGAGGATTGCTTGAGCCCAAGAGTTCGAGTCCAGCCTAGGCAACATAGCAAGACCCTGTCAATAACAAAAATTAAAAATTAAAAAAAGTCTTTTACTGTATTGTAGCACAGTTGAGCATTTTCTAGGGTATTCTTGGCTGAGTTTTTCTTCCCCTTCTAGCTCTCCTGTGCTTATCAACTCACTTGTGTAGGTATTTGTTACATATCTTTGCTGTAATCATAGCAGGTTGAAATTATTCCTTATAATGTATTACAGCTAAAGTGTTATCTTCTTAAGGGAGGAAGGGACCACACTTTTGATGTCTCTATTTTGCATGTCTGGCATATCAAGACACTTAATATATGTTTGCTGGGTAAGTGAATATGTCCATCTGCACTCCCCTCCTTCAGTAATGTTACCAAATACACCACACACACACACACACACACCTGCCTTGTTAATAGGATTTCCAGTAGGCCTCTCCACCTTGTCTCTTCATCCTTGACCTCTGGTTCTTTAGCAGCTGTCATCACTGCCCTCTGATTTTGGTAATGTCTCCAACCTGCTCTCAGCTATAGCCTCTTTCTCTAACCCATCCAGTTTCCCTGGTTCTTCTTCTGAAAGCTGGGTTGGCATGTCATCTTCCTGTTCAATATCTTTGATTATCTTCCCACTGCTATCAGAATAATGTTAAAACTCATTAACCCTGTCATTAAAGTTGCCCTACATTCTGACTGAAGTCTAATTTTTATTCACACTTTCTACTTTATTTATTCTCCCTGATGTTGATAAATTTTGTGAAAACTGAAGCACACCCAACGCTCTCCCCATCTGGTTTGCTACCAAAATGCTGTTTGCCCACATTTGGCTGCTTTCCCGTGTATCATTCAAGGTGTGAAACACCTGTCCCCTGTGTGGGCTCTGCACTGTTCTCCGTCCCTGCAAACAGACGTGATGTCACCATCTGGAATCATCGTGTACGTCTCTGCTACTCCTCACATCCTGCTTTGTATTTTAATCACTTTCATGCTTGCCATCCCTTCATAATGGCAGAGTTCGTATTTTATTCATCTCTTAGCGTTTGATAGAATTTAGCACTAATCTGTCCAAATAATGAATGCTCAATAAACATTTGTCTAATTAAACTGAAACAGGAGATCAGGTCATTTTATCTTTTCCCCATCACAGACTGCCCTTAAGTCTTTCCCTGAACAGAAATTAGCAAATTGAGGTAAGGAACGGAGGTGTTAGTAGCACCACGGACTCCTCCACTGTCTCACCTTGGCAATGGGAAACATCCTGGGGGCAGAGATGGCAGAGGGAGCACCCAGGAACCGGGCAATGTGACTAAGAGACAGCGAGTGGTGACAAACCTCCACAGGGACACAGATGTTGGACGTGATAGATTTTGCTTCATGAAAATGCATCACTTTTACATGAATAGTTAAATTGAACGGTAGAATATATTGTCCCACTTGGTTAAATGTGATAAAAGGAGATTAGTGGACTTGAATTTGTAATCATAGATGCACACCACAAGGGAAAGCACTTGTTCTTTCTGCCTTGTCACTAGTATCAGTTTGTGGTTTTGACTTCCAATGGAAATGCTTTGAAAGATGACCCAAGGGCTCCAACAATGACCTTCTGAACTCTGTTTTACTGTTTAAAATAATCCTGCAGCTTCAGATGTATTGACTTGGATAGAAGCCAACATAAATCAGACAGTGTCTCCGAACAAAACTGAATTCTTCACACTCAGCGCCTGGTAGCCTGTGTGTTGGAGGAATTGGCAGCAGTTTCTCTGCTCCTGGTGTGTACTGTTTTCATGCAGAGATAGCAGCAGTAACACAACTAAGTGAACATGGCTAGGGAAAGGGCCTCACATTGGCAAGTGTGAAAGGAGACAAAATATGGCCAGGCGTGGTGGCTCACGCCTGTAATCCCAGCACTTTGGGAGTACGAGGTGGGTGGATAATTTGAGGTCAGGAGTTTGAGACCAGCCTGGCTCAAATGGTGAAACCCCATCTCTACTAAAACTACAAAAATTAGCTGGGCGTGGTCGTGGGTGTCTGTAGCCTCAGCTACTCAGGAGGCTGAGGCAGGAGAATCACTTGAACCTGGGAGGTGGAGGCTGCCGTGAGCCAAGATTGCACCACTGTACTCCAGCCTGGGTAACAGAGTAAGACTCTGTCTCAAACAAACAAAAAAAGGAGCCAAAGTATATTCTATAGATGTGTACCAGATTGTAGGAAGAAATTTAATATTTAGGGAGAAAAATGTTAGATACTTATTTTTACATTCCTTGTGAACATTGGCATTAACAAATAGGGAGCCTTCGTTTTCGGGGCTCTCTGGGTTTTGGCATTGAAAATCTCTCGTCTTGGGAAACTCCTTAGTCCCAGGCAAACCAGAATGGCTGGTCAACATAAATCTAATTGTGATGTGTTTACTCTATTTTTTTATTTTCAGTTTTATTTTCTTAACATTTATTTTAAGTTCAGGGATAATGTGCAGGACGTGCCGGTTTGTTAGCTAGGTGAACATGTGTCATGGGGTTTGTTGTATACATTACTTCATCACCCGAGTATTAAGCCTCATACCCAATCGTTATTTTCCTGTCCCTCCTCCCACCCTCCATCCTCCACCCTCCACCCTCCAGTAGGCTCCAGTGTGCGTTGTTCCCCTCTGTGTGTCCATGTGTTCTCATCATTCAGCTCCTACTTATAGGTAAGAACAGGTGGTATTTGGTTTTCTGTTCCTGCATTAGTTTGCTAAGGATAATGGCCTCCAGCTCTATCCATGTCCCTGCAAAAGACATGGCCTCATTTCTTTTTAGAGCGTGTTTGAAATCATATTGGTGCTGGAATATCATATCTTTATATCCTTTATTGAATATGCATTCCAGAAGGAGAAGGAGAGAAAGAAGCGATCTATATACAGAGTCCTGGGATACACAGAAGGTAAGTTTTTATGGAACTGTCATTTTTTCTTTTGTAATATACAAATGCAAAGTCAGTTTCTTTTGCAGTTAGCAATCTTATATTTTATTGTCCTTTCAGTAACCTGACCGTGCAGTTGCCTGTAATTTAAATATCAGCTATTTGGAGAAAGTTATTTTCTGAACTATTCTATTTTTAATATCCTTTGAAACTAAGTTTTTATATGAATATAAATAAAGGAGCAATTACCCTGGCATAATAACAATCAGCACTATGCCTTCCCTAAATCTCTGTTCCTTTTCTAGGGCTGCTGTGACAAATTACCAAAACTGGGTGGCTTAAAACATTATGGAAGAAATCTATTCTTCCATTATTCTGGAGGGTTGAAGTACGAAAAGCAGTGTCAGAAGGACTGGTTTCTTCGTGGGATGAGAATCCATCCCATGCTTCTGTCCAGCTTCTAGTGGAGCTGTCGATCCTTGGCTGGTAGACCAATTGCTCCAATCTCTGCCCCTCTCATCACTGTTCTCACCTGTGTGTTTGTGTCTGCCTTCCTTCTTCTTATGAAGACCCCAGTCATCTTGGACTTAAAGGCCCACCCTTCTCCAGCACAGAGTTGTTTGAGCTTAGCTAATTACAAGGATCCTATTTTCAAATGAGGTCACATTATGAGGTTCCGAGGAGGACATGAATTTGCGGGGGACACTATCCAACCCAGGAGAGGACATAGTATTTTTATGTCATAAGGTTATTGTGATGGTTAAATTGCATAAAAGAACCAGAAATATAGCAAGCATATAGAAAAGCATAATGATATTCATTATTATTATTATCTTTGGAGTTATTTATTAGTATATACTTACGTTATACAGCCAAATAACTTTTTTATTTTCTTATGGGCTGCAGGAGCTTGATGAGCTGTGAAAGTTTCTTCCTTATTCTGCCTTGCTCCTGCTCCTTGTTGTTTAACTAAAAGACTAGAAACTTCCTTCTGGGTTTGCAGATAAGAGGAATATGTATTTTCATGATCATTATCCCCACTATACTTCAAATCTCTTTCTTTAACACATAGCATCCTGTTTATGAAATTTCACAAAAAAAGTTGCTATGGATTGAACATTTGTGTCTTCCCAAAATTCATATGTTGAAATCCTAACCCCCAATGTGATGATATTAGGAGGTGGAGACTTTGGGATGTGATTAGATCATTGGAGTGGAATCTTCACGAATGGGATTAGTGCCTTTTTAAGGACAGAAGCGCTTGCTTCATCTTTCTGTTCTTTGCAGTGTGAGGATACTGAGAAGACAGTTGTCTGCAAACCAAGAAACAGGCCCTCAGGCCCTCACCAGACTCTCTTTTTTTTTTTTCCCCTCAAGTTAGGAAGATATTTTCTTAATCTTGGACTTCCCAGCCTCCAGAACTGTGAGGAATAAGTGTTTGTGGTTTAAGCAACCCAGTCTATGGTATTTTGTTACAGCAGCCCAAACTAAGACAAAAATTTTCCCAAATCCTATCCAAAAGTATATACATTTCTTTTTCATTTTAATTATTTGCAATTGAATTCTGGATGGCCAAAAGCCAAGTACTAAAAAGGTTCTGACAGTCCAACATGTGTTCATCAGACGCCTTCATAATTTATCAGTTTAACTTTTTTTTTTAATTAAGTAGTTACTTTTGCAAAAATATTTTTGTTTGTTGGCAAAAACATGGATTGCTTCTTGATGCCAACTGTAGAATCAAGAAACCTTGCTTTGTTTCATCAGCCACTTCAGCAAGCAATAAATTGGTGGTCTGTCATATACAATTTTGGGATTCCCTTCTTCATCCTTTGCACTCTGTCTACTCATGCCAATCCAGTCACATTTATTGTTGTGAATTTGGGGAATGAAAAGGAGCTTTGCAACTGTCTATATTAGGTATCCAACTTTTTCAGGCTTTTGTAGAATAACATTTGAAGGATTATTAAAGAGTTAATAGGTTGGACTGTCAAAAAAGACATTAAAACTCTTCATTCTCTTTTTTAAAGGACAATCTGTGCAAGTAATCATGGCACTTGAATTTTCATTTTGCTTTCCTCTTAAAAACACTAAGATCTGGCTGGGCATGGTGCCTCATGCTTGTAATCCCAGCACTTTGGGAGGCTGGGGCGGGCAGATCGTATGAGGTCAGGAGTTTGAGACTACCCTGGCCAACATGGCAAAACTCCATCTCTATTAAAAATACAAAAATTAGCTAGGTATGATGGTGCATGCCTGTAATCCCAGCTACTCGGGAGGCTGAGGCAGGAGAATTGTTTGAACCTGGGAGGTGGAGGTTGCAGTGAGCCGAAAGTGTGCCGCTGCACTCCAGCTTGGGCAACAGAGCGAGACTCTGACTCAGAAAAAAAACAACCAACTAACCAACAACACTAAGGTCAATCTAAATTTTTAAATTACTCATCAAAAGACCTTTCTCTAGTCTCTTTTGTCTCTCAATTTGTCTTTTTTCACACCTGCATATTTTCTGTTACATACATACATACATATGTGGTCAAAGTGACTTGATTATGGTAGAGAAGATTAATGATTATACAATATCATCTTGAAAGTGAATGTCAGTTTGTTGTTAACTTTTTCTATGTTAAGTTGCTTATTTTTTAAAGTTCAGACACTGTTAGAACTTCCATATAAAACTGATAATAATTGTTCTTATCAAAGTAGCTTAACATTGGGAGAAGGAGTTCTACATTGAAACAGGTAATTCATAGCACAATACAGCAAGTATTAATCTAGACTAGGTTTCTGTTGCATCTCAGTCAAGAATGTGATTTCTAACAGAAGTTCAATACAGTGAGAAGAATGTTTTATCAAATTAATTATAATGGAAATTTGTCCCATATCATGCCTGCATTTCTGAGAGGTATGTTTTGAATGTCTTCATTAGTTGTTGAAATGCAGTGAATTATTGACTTTCTCTGATGTTTGTCTTTCTAGGCACCCAAGAACTATAGAAGTCCCATTTCTGCCAATCAACCTACCAATCAATCCATGGATGATACAAGAGAGGATATTTATGTCAACTATCCAACCTTCTCTCGTAGACCAAAGACTAGAGTTTAAGCTTATTCTTGACATGAGTGCATTAATAATGACTCTTATGTACTCATGCATGGATTGTTATGCAATTATTTTCCACTACCCATGGTCTACCTTAGATACTAGTTGTCTCAATTGAGTTCATTTGGTAGGAAACATACTTCATTACCTAAAAAACATTTTTCATGGAACTGTTTCAGAAAACCTGACTCTAACTTGTTTATATACAAAAAAAATCTTACTGAATCACGTAACAGAATGATCCAGGGGAGATTAAGCTTTGGGCAAGGACTCTTTACCAGGGCTTAAATGTGTCTAGAATTAAGTATGGGCATAAACTGGCTTCTGAATCCCTTTCCACAGTGTTGGATCCATTTCCCTGGTCTTGGCCTCACTCTCATGCAGGTTTTCCTCTTGTGTTGGCAAGATGGCTGCCAACTCTTGGCAATTCGTACATCCTTGTTTCTGTCTGGTAGGGAGTTTGCTTCTCTAATAGAACCAACACATTTGGTTACTTTTTCATTGTTAAATAGGCATCATGATCAGAAAGGATGGAATGGCTTAAGAAAACTAAGGGCTCACTTCTAGAGCTGAGAGCAGGGTCAAAGCACAATACTAGGCAATTCAGAGCATGGTTAGAAGCGGGAACGGGAGTTTCAAAGCTGGGGTGTTTACCAACAAATATTGACTGCAGTGACTAACCAAGACATTCTTGGTTAACTAAAAAGTGAAATATGGGATGGATTCTAGAAATGGGGTATCTCTCTCCATACTTCTAGAATCCACGCTATCAGCATAGTCCAGAAGAGTACCTGGCAATAGAAGAAATGAATAATCAAGAGGAAGATAAATATGAGAGGACAATCCCTTGCTATTCACATATATATTTATCTCTCATTCTGTATAGAATTCTTGCCACCATCCCAGGTCTAGCCTTAGGAGCAAATGTAGTAGATAGTCCAATAATAAATACCTTAATGTTTTGGACATTGTTTTTTTTTCCTACTTTTGAGAATTATTTTTAATATGTAAATTCTCTCAAAAGGGTCAGGCACCTAGTTATTATTTTTTAATGATTATGTGAAACTTGAATATAATATACCACTAAAAGTGACAGCTGGAAGTGGTGGCATAGGATGGTAGGGTAGAAATTTGAGAGGGAAAAAAGAAACTGGGAGGGTACAGGCAACAGGAGAAAGGAATCAAACCACAGAAAAATACAAAGGGAAACTTCTGCTTCACGATTTGGACAAAGACAGCGCTAATGACTTCACCAACATTCAAAGCAATTAGAGGCCATACCTGATATTGTTTGACTTCTAGATGTAGGCAAACAATGAAAAGCATTTGCCAAACTGAATAAAACTGTCATGGTTACCTTGAAAGGACAATGGTCATTATTAAATATAGTGATCATTCATGTCTAAAAGATTCGTTATTTGTCTCTAAAGATTTCTAAAGACCACCATCTAGAGAAGATTCATTATGAAGACTGTATTTAAATATCAAAGTTGTGGACTTCATGATAATCTTAAATGAAGCAAATCCAAATTCTCCTGTTGCTTAGACAGATTCTAAGATGTAATTTACACTTTTAAGCTAATTAGTATTTTATGATTTTAGCCTTAAACACCATGTATGCCAAATAGTGCAATTATTTTGTGAATTTCAGAAATGGTAAGTGCTCACATTTCTGTGAATTATAAAATTTGTGAGGTTTTTTAAAACCCTTTTCAGGAGTGAAAAAATTAAAATGACCATTTCCTAGTTGTACTTAAGTAAATGCAAGAAGAGTAAACTCTCATTTTTCTTATGTTTGCATAAATATCTTTTCATACCTGGATTCATGAAATATTTCCACAAATATATTAGTGTAACAAACTTGAGAGGTAGTTTACAAGAAAACCCTCTACTATCAGATCAGTCAGAGATTCCATGAGAGAATTTGTTGGTTTGCATGGTGAAGCAAGCTTAGCATCAATTAAAAGGTAAATAATTGCTTTTCTGAATGGTGAAGACAATCAAAATATTACTTTGTGGAAAACTCCAATAACCAAATTCTCAATGATTAGTGTATGTGATCAGGAAAACATTTTTACAATTGTAGTATGGGGAAATATAAATCCAATTTTAAGAGAAAGCAATGACTGGGTGTGGCAGGGAGAGTACAGTCAGATACCATTGTCATGGTGGTTTTTACTGGAAACTTCATGGAAGATGTTTGTAGCAAGCCACTGAAGTGTTGCAAAGCCTCCAGAACATTTGGAACTTGTCTCTTTTGCCTTGCATATTTTCGTGTTTTTGGTCTCTCATTCAAAATATTGATGAGAACTATTTACTCTGTCATTTCTTCTCTATATATTCTTCCTCTACAGAGTGCAGGATTTTTTTCAGGAATTTGGAGCCATCCTAAGTTCTCCCAAAAATTTTCTGACCTCCTCTGATGCTCCTGTTATACCCTCAGGGTTAATGCTTGTGAAATTCCATTCATTTTCTTTCCCTGGACATCTTTACTTACCAAAGCACTTTCATTGTAATCTTTTTAACATCATCCCTAATTCGTGATAGTTTTGGAACTCTCCCTAGTATATGTTTCTCTGCCTCTACTGTTTTGCACCTATGATTCTGATTGTTACTAAGAAATCAGATCAAAACAGATCCACAGAATAAAAGATCAGAATTCCAGTAAATTATGTTATAAATACAGATATTTTTTACAAGTTGCTGCTTTGGAAGCAAAATGCTTCTTAACTTTTATATATGTATACACATGTATATAATTTATATTGATGGATAATACAACGTTAAATAAGAATCTGTGCTTTCTTCAAATGCCATTAACATTTACATTAAAGTAACCAATTAAAGGAAATTACTTTGTGATAATAAGGTAGGTAGATTTGTTAAATGTCATTGTGGAGTACACAGTTTTGTCAGGGAAAGAACAGATCTTATTGAACTATGATGACTATGAATTGACTGTATTATTATAAGATACCTTCAAACTTTATTTTAAAAACTTTATGTAGAATATGTTGCGAAAATAAAATAGAAATTTCATTTACCCCTGATCATGCTTAAAATGGGAGGCAGGTAGCTGATATAACTTTTAATTAGTAAAAACTCAAATTTATGTTTTAAGTAATTTAGTTTATTACTGAAGTACTATATATATAAACTTAAAATACATGGGTTATTAATTTAAAAGACAAAGTAAATAAAAATACTTTTAGTAGGCATTCTTTTATTGTGAGCATCCAAGTTATATTGGTTTATATAGAATGGCATTAAGTAAAAATTACAGTTGTATGACAGTAATTTTCTAAACTGGGGGAGTCCACGTTGTAATTAGAGATCACTGTGACCAAATTGCTTCTCCTTGATTTATAATGATACACTGTATTTTGTACTGCTTATATGAAGTTTCAGCAAGATTGACGATATTATAAAGATGCTTATAAAGTGCAAGTGGAGATGCTAAATTGTGAGTACAAAGAGGTTTCTTTTCACAACAGTGATAAGAAAATATCTTTAAAAAAATATAAGACAACATAAACATGCCACCATTAGTTTAGCTACTATTAAAATGTAACATTTAGAAAGCATTGACCTTTGCATTCAGACTTCTGTATAAGTTAGTGTATTTTTTCACTGATCTGTCCCTTAGAATTCTTCCAGCCAAGACTCTGGGCTCTTAAAACATTTATCTGAAAACTAAAAACAAGTAAAACAAGTTTATTTTTTAAAAAAGCTTCTCTATTTCTAGTGATTCAACAGGTAGAAAAACAGCTTCTAGAATTAACTGCAATGCTTTCTAAGGAAATTTTATAAATCCTCAAGGTCGGTTTACATATATTTTTCCAGATTCAAAGCACTAACTATGCTGTAAGATGTTGTAAGAAAAGTTCTATTTGGAAGTATGGGTGATAAATGTCTGGGATAATTCTGGTTTATTTCCTATTATCCTTGTTAGAATAAGTTATATGGTGAACCTGTCTAGAACACTTTTTCCAGTGTTAGTGTGTACCTTTGAATTTTTGGTTCTTGTAATGTATAGAAATATTTTCCTAGATGTACTGTATTCTGTTGTTTTGAATGAATAAAACACAGTGTTTCACGATCACTAGCTTCATTTGCCATCAAGAAATAGGGAAAATTTTCTACAGAATAAAATTAACGTGATGAATTACATGCAGAAAAAATTCAAATCAATGATGCATTGTAACTTTTATCTCAATTCAATATTCCTTTTGTTATTATTATTATTATTGTTATTTTGAGACGGAGTTTCGCTTTTGTTGCCCAGACTGGAGTGCAATGGCGCGATCACGGCTCACCACAACCTCTGCCTCCCAGATTCAAGCGATTCTCCCGCCTTAGCTTCCTGAGTAGCTGGGATTACAGGCATGTGCCACCACGCCTGGCTTATTTTCTATTTTTAGTAGAGACGGGGTTTCTCCATGTTGGTCAGGCTGGTCTTGAACACCGGACCTCAGGTGATCTGCCCATCTCAGCCTCCCGAAGTGCTGGGATTACAGGCGTGAGCCACCGCGCCTGGCCTTGTTCTTTGTATTTTATAAGTGCATGTAGTGAAAAGGGTCAAAGGGCTGTACAGCTTTTTTTCCCCCCCGAAACATAGTAGTCCCTCGCCCTTCCTCATTTTCGTTACCTTGAGACAACAGATTTTACTACTTCTAACTCATTATTTTATTTTTCACTTTTCTGAATAGCATGCTTATGACACTAATACATTTTTTCAATTTTAGACATTCATTATTCATTTATGTCTTCCTCTCCCCAAACTCACCAACATAGAATACTCCTCATGTCTCTTTCAGAAATACTTGTATTAAAATATTATATCAATATTTGCTGTTTCTTTCTTATGACCTTGCCAGCACTCTTAAACCACATGGTAAAAATGATTTTGCTTTCCCTCCGACATAACTTTTTTCCACTAGAGCTAACAATTGTCATTTTGGGGACTTACTTTTTCTGTATTTACCATAAATGGATCTGGAACTCCTCTGTGATGCAGCAGGAATTCTAGCAATTTCAACTTCCTGAGAAAGACTCCATTAGAAGCTTGACTTGGAGCTATAAAGAGAGTCACACAATTGCCATGCTGGTGTCTCCCTTCATCCAGAAAAAGAAGAGGGAGGAATATATGAAACCTAGAATCCACTCTAGAAAATTTTCCAGAACAAAAGGACATGCATTTCCACATTGTAAACGTTTAACAAGTGCCCATAACAAGGGAATAATAAGTCTATTATGTTTGTTTTTGTGTCTGTAAAAGTTGGGGTATGGTTGTAAACATGAAAACAGATACTGACTGTTGAAGGAAAAGAAAAAATACGAGGTCAGTAGTTCGAGACCAGCTTGGCCAATACGGTGAAACCCTGTCGTACTAAACATAGAAAAATTAGCCGGGCGTGGTGGCGGGCGCCTGTAGTCCCAGCTACTTGGGAGGCTCAGGCAGAAGAATCGCTTGAACCCGGGAGGCAGAGGTTGCAGTGAGCTGAGATCGCGCCACCGCACTCCAGCCTGGGTGACAGAGCGAGACTCCGCCTCAAAGAAAAAAAAAAAAGTATTTGAAGATAGGGGTGGCTCATAGAATTCCCAGGACACCCGATGGAGTAGGCTTGCAAAATAGAACGTGTGTCAACTCCAGTGGGAAACGAGGCAGGAAGCACAACTAACAATTTGGGCTTCAACACGCTCCCTAGAACAGGCTGCAGCGAACCTGAGCAGCATCACTCCCCCATGCCCGGATCAGTCCTGAGCCCCCATTTTTATTCACTTGTTCCAAAATCAGGGTCTCTTAACTATATCTGGGAGGCAGCAGCTGTTATCTCCCCCTTCAGCTTCCATAGTGGCAGGTTGGGTACAACTTACTTTCCAAACAGAACACACTGACATTCCCTCCAAGCTCGCTGAAGAACTTGAACCGACAAATGTCCCTACTCGACCAGATGATAGTTTTCTTAAAGGCAGGGTTTAATGTACCCTTTTCTAAATGTTTCAAGGCCCTATCTAATACCTGAGTTTATTCCAGATGTATCTAAATATATCCAAGGTTCTTTTAATATGGTGAAAAAACAAATAAAAACAGTGTCTATATCAATATTCTCAATTGGCAGTATTGCAATAATGGCCAAAAGTTCATTTTTAATAACACTATTGACATTGCATTTGGATATTAGGGTTTACTAATCATCCGCATGTATACATTGCATATTTTTCTAGACTTTAACTTTATTCAAATCTATTGATTTAGGTATACCTTTACAAAAACTATCAAATTTTTTGGTAACATACTACCTCCAAAATTTCAAGAAGTTGCTTTTTGTCCGGTTTTAAATGGAAATCTGCCAATCAAAATGCCACAAAATTATACCGTGTATCATTTGACTTATGGAAACCAATATAATTACAGGAAGAAAGCAGAGTCAATCTTCCACCTGTGGTCAAATAAGTGGAGGCCCTTTCTAGACTAAGTTCTCATGAGTTTAAAATACCAAGCATGAGTTCTCCAAATTCCTGAAAAGGAAGTCTTGTGTTGTATTGCCAAGCCAAATTTGTAAGACATAAAAATAAAACTTGAGAAGAAGCTATGATTAACTTACTTTCTTCATTCTTCAAAATTTACATAATCTCAGCTGATTTTATATTTTTATAAAATGCATTCTTAAGATATATCCTTATTCAATCATGTATTCATTACATCCTTTATGCCAGGTATCCAAAAGTACTTACAGTGACTAAGACCATTATTCCTTGATCAGCTGCATGAGTAAGACTTTGAGCTCTCCAATATATTCTCGGTGGTACTAAGTTTTCTGAGTAACAGCTTTGGATGTGGCTTCAGTTGAGCTGATTTATCCCACACTTTATTTTTATCACATAGTGGCCCTCAGAAGTAAATTTCAATTTCTTTTTAGCTCACATAAAAATGTACAATGAAATGTAATGGCTCAGTAGCTTCTAGAGATATAGATTACCCTTCTAAACTTTCTGTAATTTTGCATGTCTATTTGATAATTCTTTCAATGGCTAATGAATAGCTATCTTTTATTTTTCTTTTAAAATATTTATTTATTTATTTATTTTGAGACGGAGTCTCGCTCTGTTGCCCAGGCTGGGGTGCAGTGGCCGGATCTTGGCTCACTGCAGCCTCTGCCTCCCGGGTTCAACCAATTCTCCTGCCTCAGCCTCCCGAGTAATTGGGACTACAGGCATCTGCCACCATGCCTGGCTAATTTTTGTATTTTTGGTAGAGACAAGGTTTCACCATGTTGGCCAGGATGGTCTTGATCTCCTGACCTCGTGATTCACCCGCCTCGGCCTCCCAAAGTGCTGGGATTGCAGGCACGAGAAACCGCGCCCGGCCTTGAGTAGTTATCTTTTATAAAGTTGAGCTATTGACAAAAATGTTTTACTATGTGCTATGATATTTTAAGGCAATTTCTTATATGCTTTCATTTTTTAAAACAACAATTCCAAGTTGGTGGCAAGATAAATGTTATTATCCTGATCGACAATTGAGGAAAACTGGATCAGGAGAAACTGTGTGCCAAATTGTTCTATGGCAGTTTAAGATAGGAATTGTAATTCTCAGAATCTCTTTTTCTTTATGGTTCTGAGTTAGAACTGGCTACAATGGAATTTGCATGAGATATGGAAGATGGATGTGAAACATTAGAAATTACTCTTTGTAGGTTATTTTAGTCAATATGGTGATGGGCAGATGGAGAGGGCCTGGCATATCCCAGCTTGTCCTTTCTCTACTGCATGTCTGGATCTTTCTGACTGACAGGGCAGCTATAGTCTTAGCTACTGCTGTAGGTTGGTTGCAGAACCACAGAGTTAGTAGCTGTCCAGTGGCAACAGCTCTGCAGAGACCTCTTAGAAACTTCCCTTTCACATGCAAGTAACAAGATGCAAGGTCAGTGTGTTTACAAAAAGGAAAAGAAAAGTCAATTGGTGTTCTATATGCCAGGAATGAGCAATTTAAATTTGAAATTTAAAAAGCAATGAGGCCATTTACCAGAGCACCAAAACCAGTGAGGAACTTCGGTATACATTCAACCACACACACACAGGATCTGGATGCTTTATGTCTGTTACTATGCTCTACTCGCTAGTTTAGAATTTTTTTGGATAGATCCTTTGGAGTTTTCGCATAGATAATCATGTCTTCTGTGAATAAATTTACTTCTTCTTTTTTTTTTTTTTTTCCCCAATCTTTATACCTTTTATTTCTTTTCCTTGTCTTATTGTAGTAGCTTGGACTTCCAGGAATAGAAGTGACAAGATAGTGCATTCCTGCGTTGTTTCTGCGGGAGAAGCACCCAGTTTTTCCCTGTTAAGTACGATGTTAGCTGTGGGTGTTTTGTAGATGTTCTTGAACATCAAGTTGAAGAGCTCTCTATTTTTAGTTTGCTAAGCGTTTTTTTTTTTTTAAAGTCATGAATAGATGTTGGATTTTGTCAAATGCCATTTCTGCCTCTCAATGAATACAAGCATATTTTTCTTCTCTACATTGTTGATGTAGTGAATTACTGATTTTTTTAACGTTGAACCAGGCTTGTATAACTATACCAAATCCTGCTTAATCGTGGTCTATAATTATTTTTACACAGTATTGAATTTATGTTATTAATATTTTGTTGAGGATTTTTTCATCTCAGTTTATAAAAGATATTTATCTGTAGTTGTTTTTGAAATGTTTTGATTTGGCTTTGATATTAGATAATGCTGACCTCATAAAATGAGTTAGGAAGTGTTCCTTCTGCTTCTGTTTTCTGGAAGACATCGTGAAGATTTGGTATTATTTCTTTCTAAAATGTTTGGTAGCATTATACTATTTTTTGGAATGTTATGTTATAGATGCAATTTCTTTAATAGATACAGGACTATTCCATGTTTCTATTTCTCCTTGTATAAATTTTGGTAGTTTTTGTTTTTTAAGGAGTTGGTTCGTTTCTAAGTTATCAAATTTGTTGTCATAGATTTGTTCCTAATATTCTTATTACCCTTTGACACATATGGCATCAGTAATGAGGACCCCTTTTTCGTTTCTGAAATTCTCCAAGAAAACCTAATGATTCTGAAAGTATATGTACTAACAAGAGTTTGAAGATACATGAGGCAAAAACTATTTGTGTATTTTCTCATTTTACTTGGTTAGCCTTGCTTGACCTTATGATTTTTTTTTTTT
>NW_012109141.1:5562898-5582921 GCF_000951045.1 Mandrillus leucophaeus
TTGTCCTTTCTCTACTGCATGTCTGGATCTTTCTGACTGACAGGGCAGCTATAGTCTTAGCTACTGCTGTAGGTTGGTTGCAGAACCACAGAGTTAGTAGCTGTCCAGTGGCAACAGCTCCGCAGAGACCTCTTAGAAACTTCCCTTTCACATGCAAGTAACAAGATGCAAGGTCAGTGTGTTTACAAAAAGGAAAAGAAAAGTCAATTGGTGTTCTATATGCCAGGAATGAGCAATTTAAATTTGAAATTTAAAAAGCAATGAGGCCATTTACCAGAGCACCAAAACCAGTGAGGAACTTCGGTATACATTCAACCACACACACACAGGATCTGGATGCTTTATGTCTGTTACTATGCTCTACTCGCTAGTTTAGAATTTTTTTGGATAGATCCTTTGGAGGTTTCGCATAGATAATCATGTCTTCTGTGAATAAATTTACTTCTTCTTTTTTTTTTTTTTTTCCCCAATCTTTATACCTTTTATTTCTTTTCCTTGTCTTATTGTAGTAGCTTGGACTTCCAGGAATAGAAGTGACAAGATAGTGCATTCCTGCGTTGTTTCTGCGGGAGAAGCACCCAGTTTTTCCCTGTTAAGTACGATGTTAGCTGTGGGTGTTTTGTAGATGTTCTTGAACATCAAGTTGAAGAGCTCTCTATTTTTAGTTTGCTAAGCGTTTTTTTTTTTTTAAAGTCATGAATAGATGTTGGATTTTGTCAAATGCCATTTCTGCCTCTCAATGAATACAAGCATATTTTTCTTCTCTACATTGTTGATGTAGTGAATTACTGATTTTTTTAACGTTGAACCAGGCTTGTATAACTATACCAAATCCTGCTTAATCGTGGTCTATAATTATTTTTACACAGTATTGAATTTATGTTATTAATATTTTGTTGAGGATTTTTTCATCTCAGTTTATAAAAGATATTTATCTGTAGTTGTTTTTGAAATGTTTTGATTTGGCTTTGATATTAGATAATGCTGACCTCATAAAATGAGTTAGGAAGTGTTCCTTCTGCTTCTGTTTTCTGGAAGACATCGTGAAGATTTGGTATTATTTCTTTCTAAAATGTTTGGTAGCATTATACTATTTTTTGGAATGTTATGTTATAGATGCAATTTCTTTAATAGATACAGGACTATTCCATGTTTCTATTTCTCCTTGTATAAATTTTGGTAGTTTTTGTTTTTTAAGGAGTTGGTTCGTTTCTAAGTTATCAAATTTGTTGTCATAGATTTGTTCCTAATATTCTTATTACCCTTTGACACATATGGCATCAGTAATGAGGACCCCTTTTTCGTTTCTGAAATTCTCCAAGAAAACCTAATGATTCTGAAAGTATATGTACTAACAAGAGTTTGAAGATACATGAGGCAAAAACTATTTGTGTATTTTCTCATTTTACTTGGTTAGCCTTGCTTGACCTTATGATTTTTTTTTTTTAATCATTTCAAATAATTGGCTTCTGGTTTCATTGGTTTTTCTTTAGTTTTCATTTGTTTTTGACGCCCTTGATTTCTGCTCTAATTTGTATTTTCTTTCATCTGCTTGCTTTAGATTTACGTTCATCTTCTTTGGTTTCTTAAGATGGAAGCCTAGATTATTGATTTTATATGTTGTTTTCTTTTCCAGTAGTGGCACTTAATGCTACAAATTTCACTTTGTTCCACAAGTCTTGGTAAGCTCTATTTTTATTTTCATTTAGTCCCAAATATTTTAAAATTTCTTTTCATATTTCTTCTTTGAGCCATGAATTTTTTACAATGTGTTGTTTAATCTCTATATATTTTGGGATTTTTCTACTTTATATCTCTTACAGATTTCTAACTTAATTTTATCATGTTTTCAAAACATTCTTTGTATAATTTCTATTCTTTTAAATTTTTTCAGGTGTATTTTATGGCCCAGAATATGGTCTATCTTGCAGAATGTTTCATGTGATCTTAAGAAGAATGTTCGTTCTGTTGTTGAGTGTAATATTCTACAAATGTCCATTAAATCAAATTGATTGATAGCACTGTTCAGATCATCTGTATCCTTTCTGATTTTCCCTCTTCTTGATCTATCACATACTGATAAATCAAGTGATCAAGTCTTGTTAAAGACTGCAAGTATAATAGTGGATTTTTCTATTTCTCCTTGTAGTTTTGTTAGTTTTTGTCTCATGTATCTTGATACTCTTGTTAGTACAAATACTTTCAGAATAGTTAGGTTTTCTTGGAGAATTTACCCCTTTACCACATGTAATGTCCCTTTTATTCTTGATAATCTTTCATGTTCTACTTTTTCTGAAATTACCACCACTTTCAGCTTTTTAAAAAATTAACATTAGCACCTCACATCTTTCTCTATCCTTTTAATTTTAAATTATCTAAATATTTATATTTAATGTGCCTTTATAGACAATGTATAGTTGCATCCATTTGTAAATTCACTACTTCTTTTTTTACTTATAAATGTTATGGATATATAATAGTTGTATATATTTGGGGGATACATGTGATGTTTTGATACCTGCATACAATGTGTAATGATCATATTGGGTAATCATATCACTTCTAACATTCATCTTTTTTGTGTGTTTAAATCTACCACTTCTAATTGGTACATTTAGATTATTCAAATTTAAGTGATTATTGACATAGTTGGATTATATCTACTATGTTTGTAACTTTTCTATTCTTGCACTTGTTCTTTCTTTTATATCCTCACTTCTTTTTCTGTGTTCTCTGATTTTAACTGGGGTTTTTATATGATTTAATTTTCTCTCTTGGCATATCTTTCATTGGTCAACCTAGGTTTCTCTCCTTTTCCCCTCTTTTTTTTGGTATTTATTTTATTTAGTGTTATCTGAGCTACCTGAGTTGGTGTCTATCACTAATTTTGGCAAGTTCTCACATTATTACTTCTAACATTCTTTTGCTCCATTCTTTCTTCTTCTCCAATTATTCCATAGTCTTGAATGTTCTGGGTTTTTCCCACTTTTTGAATTTTAGTTTGAAAAGTTTCTATTGACCTAGCTTCAAAGTCATTGATTCTTCCTTCAGGGGTTCCAAGTCAACTGATAATTGCATCAAAGATATCCTTCCTTTCTGTTACTATGTTTTATTGCATTTCTTTTTTATTCCTTCTTAGTGTTTCCATCTTTCTTCTTACATTATCCATCTGTTGCCTACTTTTTTCTTGAGAGCTCTTATTAATGATAAATTCCATGTCTGATAATTCTGACAAGTGTGTCATGTCTCTATCTGGTTCCAATAATTGCTTTATCTCTTCAGACCATGACTTTTGTTGCCTTTTGATGTTCTTTGAATTTTTTTTTGAATTTTTTGTTGCAAGCCAGATCTGGTGTGTTACGTAATAGGAACTGAGGTAAATAGGTCTTTAGCTTGCAGACTTACCTTAATCTGACTAGCTATTAGACTGTGTTTAAAGTCTGTTAAAACCGTAGGTGCTAGACTTCTTCAAATGCCTCTAGTCTTTGTTTTGTTTGTTTATATGTTTTTCCCCTTCTTGACTTCAGGGCTTCCCTAAGTGCTCCTCTTTGGAGAGACTTTCTGTCTTGCAACTCTTTCCTCTGCAATTCATTGTTATTCTACTGGAGCCCTGTTGGTGTAGTGCTAAGCTGCGGGAAAGGAGAGTGCTCTATAATCTTACAGGGAAATCGCAGTCTTTTAGTGGGTCTGTGTCTGGGACATTCACAGAGCTTCTCCAGTGGTGTTGCTTGCTTATCCTCAACTCCCTTTCCTGGCCGCAGCATTCCCAATGTATTTCTTTGAAGGCCTGCCCCCTGTTGACTGGTTATTTACCCTCTTTCCTTAAGTGGAACAAGGACACTTCAGGCGCTGGGAGGAAGTTTGGGACTTGTGTTTGGCAGAGTCCTTTCCATCTTTGTTACCAAGAAGGTTCATGGCTTATTTCACAATGGATGTGCCTCTCCATCTGTTGCCAGAGCCATGAGGAGATTTCTCTTGGGTCCTCATAATAAGAACCTTGGAGTTTCCTACAGGAAAAGCCC
This sequence comes from Mandrillus leucophaeus, assembly GCF_000951045.1. NCBI lineage: Eukaryota > Metazoa > Chordata > Mammalia > Primates > Cercopithecidae > Mandrillus > Mandrillus leucophaeus. Next base: position 5,566,921 of record NW_012109141.1, read on the forward strand.
TTGAATGTGTAGAGTGCCTCAAGAGCACAGCCCCCATGGGTTTCTCGCTCACACTAGTCCACAAACAGATGCCAGAATTCACCCAACTTACCATATAAAGGCTCATATGACTAGTTTATGACTCCAGTGCTTTGACTCCAGATAAATGGCTATTGGTTGCCGTATCTCTCTGGATGTATCTGTATCTTCAGATTTGGGGATGGCAGTTTGCTCTGGACCTTGGTTCTCTAATAGGTCTGAGAAAAGTCATTGATTTTCAGCTTTCCAGCTTTGTCTTGTTATAAGCATGGCAGCAACATCTTCCACGCTCTCAACATGATGGCACTGAAGGCAGAAGTCAATCTCCATGTATAAACATTTTCACACATATATTTTGTTTTATCTTGGTTTCTGACCTGTCTCTTTGCCCTGACTTTCTGATACTGCACGAGGGTTCCTGTTGCTGGACTCCATTCCATCTGACTTGCTCTCATCTAGGCTGCTCCTTGGCTCATCTTTATAAATCACGATCCAGCTGACAAAATACTTAAATGAAAATGAAGCACATATTTATTTTTTAAATAAATACGAAATAAAGTATAGACATCAATCTGAAGATGAGTAGGAGATCATACTGAGTTTCCCTGTTTATGCTTGGCTCAACATCAGGCCTTATACAAATATTCAAGTCCAGAGGCAAAAGGTAACAAGGAAAATTTGTATCACAAGCCACGAGGAGATGACATGTCAAGTCTGCGCGATTGGAAATAAACTAAAGATGAACTGCTGGGGGTGCTCACTCGTCACAGAGCTCAGTCTAAAGCACCAGATTTATAAGCTTTTTTTGGGGGAAATTTTGTTAAAATAAAATGAAATATGAGCCACAGGGTGGTGTTTCACTCATATGTGTTCAATATTAATTCATTTTAAGGTTTAGCTGCACAAAAGGTAAATGAGAATTAGAAGACTCCATGGTTTGTCAAGGGTTCTGTGTCTGTATATTTAAATATTAGGCTTCTGAGAAAAACACACAACAGGAAGACAGATGAACACAACAGAGGGCAGAAGGTCTATATGTCCTGAGGCCTTTTATGCGACATTTGTTAGTGGAATGTTTTTTAAGAATGTGTGAGAGAGTCATTTCAATGTGAAATAAAGACCTAAGTCTACAGACTTGCCTCATAGTTTGTTCACTCCATATCGTCATATGTAAATAGTGAAAAGCTTTTATAAATAGATCATTTAATAATTTCTTAAAGCTGAACCCCTTTTCTCTCTACATGTTAGTGGAAGTAGTGTTGAATATTTTCTATTAGTATAGATAAACAAATGAACAAACAAACCCACTATTGCCCAAAACAGGTTACTATCTTTCCCAGGTTAAGAAAAAGCTTAAATAACAACTGACCAGTAAGAATCACATGGCATTTAAGCTTCAGGAAGAATATTGTGTCTAGATAGAAACAGAAAAGTCAAATGCGATCTCTTTTACTAAATAGTCAATGGTAATGATCTGAACTACATGAGAGATCATAGTGTTCTTATATATTAAAAATAATGTCCCAAGCCCCATCCATAAGCTTAAGTTTAACACATGGTAAATATACCATCAAAATGTTATCGTTTACAAGGCAAAACACCATAATGTAACATCTCTTGGAGTATAGTGTCTCTTAGATACCTATGTGTTTAATATCTCATTAAAGAGTTAGACACTACAAATGTCACATGAAGGATGGAGTTACATTTTGTTCATGAATTTAGAGAACATTTTGTACTACGTGTAACATTGATTTTACCTGAGATATCAATTGTCACCCCAAATCAATCTAAGTCGTGCATGGTCTTAAAAATGCAATGAACATTATCTCCCATTAAATGCCTACTCATCCCACTTACAAATTCTAAACTGAAAACAATTCCATTTTAGTTACATTTCCTAGTCAGATCTCTTGATGATCCATGCATTTTAGAATTTAGAATGCCATCCCTTTTCACTATTGAGAAAAAGGGTCTGATATGAGGAATGAGAAGGAGGGAGGGAGGAGAAGAGAGCTGAGTAGAACATTTTAAATCTATTTCTTGTAACATTTTTCTGTAGATTATTCTGATGAGAGTGAAGTGACTAGTTACAGTGAGTAAAATGGGTTATTTCTGAGTAGTGGTTTTAATAATCTGTTTTTTTTGGGGGGAGCATGAATTTCTAGCTCTATATTTGGCTCTTTGAAATGTACTTAGATTTGTTAAAAACCATAAGCCTCAAAAACAGCAGGTTACCTAAAAACAGCAGGTTATCTATAACTGTTAATAGATATTGGAACAAGAAAGGAATTTCTTAAGTCAAATGGTACTCAAAGGACAGTCATTAAGCAAGATTAGACTGAGTATACCTACCTCATGGCTTGAGGTATACACTTCTCTGGATGGTGAGCCAAATCTTACAGAAGAGACCAAATCTTACCCACTTTTGAATTCCCAGTAATTAGAACATTCAACTCATGCTTTTAAGATTGAATTTCGGAATAACATTTTCCCCCTTTGGCTTCCTCATAACCAAAGTTTGCAAATATTCGGAGAGTATTGAATATTTAGAACCGATCTCTGTAATTCACACATGAATAGAAAGTAACAATGAGGCCGGGAGTGGTGGCTCATGCCTGTAATCCCAGCACTTTGGGAGGCCAAGGTGGGCGGATCATTTGAGGTCAGGAGTTCGAGACCAGCTTGGCCAACATGGTGAGACCCTGTCTCTACTAAAAATACAAAAATATTAGCTGGGTATGGTGGCACTCGCCTGTAGTCCTAGCTACTTGAGAGGCTGAGGCAGGAGAATCGCTTGAACCTGGAAGGTGGAAATTGCAGTAAGCCGAGATCATGCCCCTGTACTCTAGCCTGGGAGACTGTCTCAAAAAAAAAAAAAAAAAAAGTAACAATGAGTGTGTATTTGTCTTATATGCAAGTTTGTGTCAAGAGAGGAAAAAATAGAGGATTTTTAAAAAATGAGATTTTAAAAATGTATAGAACTCAAATAGCAACAGACACATTTGGAGTTATGTTAGATTTTGGTATCTAATAAATTTTCTTTCTTTTTTTTTAAAAGAGGCTTTAAAACATTTATACAATTCAAATAACAGACAATTTTGGGAGTTATGTTAGACTGTGTGTCTAATGTTTTTTGTGATTAAAATGCAGCCTATTTGTGGGGTGGGGTGGCTGCTGGGGAAGAGAAAGAGGAGAAGGAGGAGGAGGAAGAAGGAAAGAGAAGTTCAGACATAGCTTTCAGAAAGGAATTCCGGGAGCTAGTGAGGATGGTCTCTCTTGCATTCTCTACTTCTATCCATTTTCATGTCTCCTGCAGAAAGCCATATACGCATTTGCTGTCGCAGCTCCACACTGACACTGATGCATATCAAATGGAATTAAAAGGAGCCAAGAGCAAAGATCAGGAGATGTTGCTTGTCCTTCACTCATATTTTGGTGGTAGCAATTACTCAGTAAGTAGTGCTTAACTGGCTTTTGCGATCAGACGAAATCAGCAGGCTAATATCCTAAAGATAGCTACATATTAGTGTAATTCATACTTCCATGAATGTTTTGATATTCTATCCAGCTCTTACTCAAACATTTATTTTAATAATTCACCATATGGATGCTAAAATTAGATAAATCTTTTAAAAATGTATTTTTTTACTAAACTGGAAGTAAAAATAGTTGATGTTCTCTGTACATTACGAAAATAGCATAATTGCTACTGGGCTGTGCCTTGTGACATATATTTACTAAACACCTTCTTTGATGTTAGCTCTAAACTTATATAAACCTTTACATTATTTCTAAAGACACTTTCCCAAGTAAATATAGTCTCCATGATTTTAATAGTGACAAAAAGGAAAGAAAATTCATCAAGTTCATACCACCAATTCATTATGAAAATGTGTCACTGAAAATTCATATTCAGAATATGCTGTATTTCATTCCGTATTGACAAAGAATGGGTGATTTCATCGTCATTGGCACTCCCGAACATTTTTCAAACTTCTATTGCCTGCATACAATGGAAAGGTCTCATACATTTTTCATTGCTTTTTTCAGTTCATGAATTTGGCCAGACTTACCCATTGAAGGGCATTTTTATTTTATTTATTTATTTTTTTGAGACGGAGTCTCGCTCTGTCGCCCAGGCTGGAGTGCAGTGGCCGGATCTCAGCTCACTGCAAGCTCCGCCTCCCAGGTTCACACCATTCTCCTGCCTCAGCCTCCCGAGTAGCTGGGACTAAAAGCGCCCGCCACCATGTGAAGGGCATTTTTAACAGTACTGACTGCTTGATTCCTTTTCTCTCACCCAGTTTGATTTCTGATATTATTGGAGCTTCACACTCTCTTTAAAAGCATTATTCTCTAAAAGGAAAAATGCTCATAACAAATTAATCTAGTAAACCCATAAGAAATGCCCAGCTAATATTTAAAGGTTAAGTTTGAAAAATAGATTCTATAAGTGTATTTCTAGACAGGTCTAAATCTGAGTGACAAAGGCTACTTAATTATGGGCTGAAAAATAAAACAAGCCATTGATAACATAACAGCATGATATGATAGTCATAGTTGCATGCATTTCACTTTTGAAGTTAAATCTTTACCAAATGATGTTCTTTTTTTCTTTTTTCTTTCTTTTTTTTTGTTATTAGAGAGTGAGCAGAGTTCTGTAGGAAAAGCCGTTGTCTAGCTGTGCGACATTATGCAAGCCACTTAAGCTCTCTGGTTATCTTTTTTTTTTTTTTCCTTCGAGGCTGAGTCTCACTCTGTCGCCCAGGCTGGAGTGCAGTGGCATGATCTCAGCTTACTGCAACCTCTGCCTCCCAGGTTCAAGCAATTCTTGTGCTTCAGCCTCCCGAGTAGCTGGGATTACAGGCATCTGCCACCAAGCCCAGCTAATTTTTGTATTTTTAGTAGAGAAGGGGTTTCACCATGTTAGCCAGGCTGGTCTCGAAATCTTGACCTCAAGTGATCTACTCGCCTCAGCTTCCCAAAGTGTTGGGATTACAGGTGTGAACCACCGCGCCCAGCCTGGATATCTAAAAGTGTTAATCTCTAGTGTCATTTTCAATATTAAATTCTACAATTCCTTCAAACCATAGTCAACCTAATAAAAATTCAGTTAAAAGATGGAGTTAGGAAAACATTGGAAATACATAATAAATTATCGGTAACCTTTCATTTAATAAAGGGCCTTCTTTCACTTTATTTTCAAAATAGCAAGCTAAAAAGTGAAGGAATAAGTAACATTTTAAACATTAGCAGAATACGATTGTCAGAATTTTGTTTAATTACAGTTACATTTCATCACATGATAACAAAAATATAAGAAAACCAAGTAATATTACAGTGTTAGCTTTATTAAATAACTTGTGGGTAAAACCATCAATTTTGTTGTTCAAAATCTCAATCATGCAAAGTTGTGATGTAAAGTAGTAGTTTTGAACTGCTTTACCTTTAAGTGATGGAGCAAATTTTAATAGTGCACAACCTCATAAGCAATGTCATTCGTAAATTTTTTAGAATTATGAATAAGACATTGTTAACAATAGATTAGATTTATTGATGGTTAAGATAAAAACTATGACTTCAGAAGAAGATAATTCTTCAATTATGTATTTCATGTATTTTTACCAAGGGGAAAAATCACACAGACAAATTTAAAAATAATTTAATTTCCTAATTTTATTATTGCCTCATTATTATAATATTTTCTGTTCTGCCAGAAATTCACATTTCAGTTCCAGGGACAGCTGTTGCTTTGCATCTCATCCCAAAACATAGTTCAGCTAGTTTTTAAGTACAGATGTCCCCAAATTATCATTTATCTAGAATAGATTGTTACTAAAAATGAAGTATGCCAAATCATGTATTTTCCAACAGAAGCAAATTTATAATGGGTGTTTTTTTTCCTTAACAAGGGCCTAATGTCCAAAGTTATTTCTTATCAAAATGATCATAAACATTATATTGAACCAACTACAAATGACATCCCTTTATGATGTACAGTATAAGACTTCACAAAGTATATATAAATTAATTAAATAAAGATTTACAAAAAGCAAATATATAACACATTATTTAATATATTTTAGAGATTCATAGGGATAAGGATTTTGCAGGATGGGGTAATTCTGTGTGGATCTATTAAGGAAAAGGTAACTTCAGTGGAACACACAGAGTGGGTCAAAAGCCAAAAATGTGTGTGTGTGTGTATGTGTGAGTGTATATGTCTGCGTGTGTGTCAGCATGCACTAAGGTTGGGGTGGAGGGGGCCTCTGCAGGTCTTGGAAAGTCTCCTGTCATCTGCAATAAAGATGGAACTGGCTTTTATGTCAGGGAGCAGCCTGAGTTGTTGATGTCATTTATGCACTGCTCGCTATAACTAAAGTAATACAGTATCTTACAACTGGAAAGAATCGTACTCTGTTATCAGTGTTCACAACAAAGTTGGAGCTCCCCCACTCTACCCACTGATACATATATATATATTTTTATAAGAGTAAGCATTATTTCTTGAACTATGCACTATACATGTGAATCTGAATTTGATTTCAAATTATTATTTCAGATTGACTTATATTTTGTGAATTTCTGATGGATATTTAATATCAAGATACTACTATTCTTTTGTTCTTTATTTTTCCTGGCTTTCAGTCCCTCTGTAAAATAGTTAATGATCTGGAACTACTTTCTCAACCATTTTCAGATGTTTTCTTTGAGAGAAATCCTGCAGTGACTTAAAAACATAAAATCATTATCTCAGTTTCCTTCTTTGCCTGACTTTGGGTTTCTGAATTTCGGATACCCGATAATAAGCAACTCTTTTAAGACTGTGGGTCTCTTGAGGGAATTAACATAACAATTCAGTCCTAACATTAGCACAGCAACAGACTGAGGGTGTAGACCTTGCTCCATTCGATGTCCATTTAAGTGCAGAAAGGGTTGATTTTATGCTCACAGTCTAAAATCATCCTAATAGCAGGAAAGAGTGAGGAACTTAATTGTTTCAACAGCTAACATGGGCCCCAAATAATGATTAGAAAATTTAAATCCATTCATTCCTTCTGACAATTGGAATGTGGAGTTCAGACTAGGGAAAGAGGCATGGAAGATAACTTTAAAACAAACTTACTAGTTAAACAGAATTGTAAGAGGGAATATTTCTACTACAAATGTATTTTTCCTCTCTCCTTCAAACATTAATATTTATAAGATGTTAAAATCTTAAAGTAGGAGAAAAATGTCTGAAAATTACAAGTATAATGTGGTTTTCATATTTAGTAATTTTAACGTATTTCTTATTTATCTAAACTTCAGTTAATTTAAATCATTGTCTACTGAAGTTTATCAGGAAAAACCTAATGTATAAGGTATTATAAAAAAAAGTAATTTCCCCAATTTTTGTTGATAATGGAAGCTTCTTGAGGCTCACATGAAAAAAAATGTAGCCCTGATGTTATCAATTATGCAACAAAGTTGTGACAAATGCCATAAATAATGACACCATAAAGTGCTACAAAGTGATAAAAATTCCAAAAATTATAATCAATTACTATGTGATTGTGATAACTTAGTAGGACTACTAAACACAAACACCTACTTAAGGTTTTTTAGTTTGACTACCACTTTAGGATAAGATTGAATTTCAAAGAACTAAAATTTCAAAGAACTAAAATTTCAAAGAACTAAAATAAATTTCAAAGAACTTTATTTATGAGTAAATAAAGTTTATACCAATCATTCATGAGCTACCAGAAATTAATGAATTGCCCCATAACGCCTCTCTGCTCGTAGAGTTGGTGATGAATTCAGCAAGAGTAGAGGCATCTGAAAATCTGGGAAAACACCTAAATGTACAAGGGTTTATTTATTTTGAGGCCATGTGGCATTTCTCAGCTCCCACTACGTCAAACTGGGAGATGCCTTGGAGCCAAGGAAATATTCCTAGACCAGGATCCTGGAACTACGAGAAACGATTCTTGGCTCCTTCTTTGCCTTTAAACAAATTACAACATCCATGGGTTTCAGTTTTCTCCTTAGGGAAACACAAAGTGGGGCTTTATTCTACATGACCTTTAAGGGTGCTTCTAGATCTAGCTAGCATTCCACCTGCCTGGAAAATGTGCCCAACTTCCACAAGACTCTATAAACTGTCTAGTGCCTCCTCTGCTGGCGTAATTGCACAAATGCTACAGGATTCACATCCTTGAGTAAGAAGGTAGGGATTTGTGGCAGGTCCACAGAGAAAATGTGGGCAATCTTCCAAATATGTTTATAGAGAATGCACAATACATAAAATGTTTATAGAGTGTTGATCTCGTCTCACAGATCCAGCCCTGCCCACTAGTCTCACCGACAATTTATGTTCATGATAAAATTCAAATGAGGTTGGCTATATAAAAGTGATTCTCATGTTCCTGAAGACACATTTTACTGTGGGGACTTGGTTACACATTCTTTCTTGTTAAACGTTTTGCACTAAGCCGAAAGATGCATCTTTGTTGGGAATGTAGTGTCTTCCTCTAGTGACATTAAGACATAAAGCAACAGATGTCCTCTGTAAGTTGCGTACTTAGTATGAGGCGACAGGGAAGAAGGCCAAGTCCGTGACACCGGCCTTGGGTTAGAATGTTAGAAAGGTAGAGACCAAGTGTTACTCTGGACATTTAATTGTATTCTTTAGCATTTAACCTGAATTGTTGCCTTCATGACTAGTTGCCATCCTCCCTCTCTATTCTCTCCATGGGAAACTGCACTTCATAAATTTCATAGTCTACAAACACACACTCCATAAATTTCATAAGCTGAATTTGTGTGGCATGTCACCCACTGTTACAGCTATTAATGCATATCCAGTGGCAAATTTTTATCGATTTTGAGAACGCTGTGTTTGGGAGATCATATAGTTAATGACTGATGAAGTAATTTGAAATATTTGAAATTGCAAGGTATTTACAGACATGAGCACAGGATTGGAGAAACATGTATAATTTTCACTTTGTGCAGTCTTCAATATAATATTTTAAAATAAAACATGAATTGTTAAAGCCCTACATCTCAGTTCCATTAGGTGTATACTGCCCACTTATTGTGCTGTTATAATAATCAAAACTGGAATATAATTTTTTTAGGAGAATATCATTTCCTTAGCTTGTTTTCACTGTATCACTAATGGCCAATTTTAGTAAATGGCTCAAATAACCTAGGGAGTAAGGTCCCCATGCTTTTTTTTACAAAGTTTTCTGAGATACTGGCCAAACAAGGAGGGGCACACATCAATTTTTATGATGTGTTTTTAATATCTACAATAAAGATAGGACATGCAATAAACTGGATCTGTAGAAACTACTACTAACAATGTCAAGTTATTTATCAGTCCACTGTTTCTATACTGAATAGACGGTATAAGAGGTTCACCATTTTATAGGTGATGAAAGATTTTCAAACCTAATTTCCCAATGAAGACAGAGAAGAATTGTGCAAGATACTAGGACTAGTTCTCTAGTTTCTATTTGGTGAAAAAGGTGAGGTTTATGTTTTATAAACATGTTTCCATCGATTTCACATGCTCTATCAAACAGCATCTTCCCTCAACTATAAATACATATTTCTTATTTTATTGATTTCAAATTGTGGCAGTGGCCAGAACCTATTGATTCATACATATTTGCAACCTGCATAAATAAATTAGTTCTGAGTGCTTATTGTTTGTTCAATACGTAAGTGAAAGATGTGTTTGCTTTTCTACCTCTGCCCCCACCCCCCAGAATGGGAAACTATGGATCAAAGTTGTTTTGTACTTTCCTGCATTTTCAGTGTAATGTCATGTGTCAATCATGTGTAATTAATATTATCAGAAGAAAAAATTGGGAAATAAAAAATAAGTCCCCTCATGTAATCTTTCAGTGAAATGGATACCTCCTCTAGGCTTTGTCTGTTTTCAGAACTGCTATTCCTTACACTGGGTTCCTTTATCATTGGTCTCTTCCAACCTGCTGCAGAAATGGTCACCATCTATCTGTACAAATCTGAATGGAATTCAAACTGAGTCACTTTCAGAAGGAGCCAAAAGGTATCTTTGGTTCATAGTAATTCCTCCCTCACATTGAAAAAGACACATATATTAAAAGATATCATACAACTTTTGAAGGGAGAAATGACTTACAAAGTATAGAGGCATCCCCAGTCAAAAACCTACGAGCTCAAGCGAGTGGTGTACATATCCATGACCCTTCTGGTTGCTCCAGTGAAATTGATTTTATGAAGTTCCAGGAGACTGATACAGTGACTTTCCATCTTTGGTTTTGGTAGAAGAGTTATGTTTGTTATTTTTATTACAATGAACACTGCTTCATGTCCAGTATATTAGGTTAATGTAAGTTCTCCTATCTGTTCATTTAGCAGTCTTGACTCAGCTACAAGTGTGAGTGTACTTGGAGGAGTATGCTAGAATTAAGCTCCACCATGAGATAGATTACAGCATTATTCTGATTGTGATGAGATCTGGTTAAAAACTTGGGAAGCAGATTTCTCTCACACCCTCTCTTTTTACGACATCATTTTCAGAATGAACTGGACCAAGGTTATGCCTGATCTTTGGTGCTCCTTCAGTTATAGTCATTGGTAATGATCAGAATCAAATGGAGTTCTTGAAAGCAATTACATGCAGGTATTTGTCTCCTAAGAAACAGATGCAAGAGCAGACTCTTCTAATTAGCAGAATCCCTCCCTGGACTCGCTGTTTGTGCTTCCAGCACATGAATAAAGCTGAGATGTGAACCAGGACCCCTGAGGGCCGTTCCCCATAAGTCCCGTGTAGAAACTTGTGGTGTCTAAGCAACAGCTCAACTGAGTGAGCCGGCGAGAGGCTCGCTCTGAATGTGGCCCCACTAGGAACTGTGCTCAAATGGTCTCAGCTGGGAGTTGCTCTGGTGTATTTGACTAAAGACATTTCAAAAGCAAATGCCATGTGCAAAAGAAATTCACAAGTGTTTAACCCCAAAAGCTATGATTTCAAGGAAGGCTGTACAGTTGTAGGAACCAGTCATCTGCTCCTCTGCTGTGTCAGCAAAATTCACAGTGCAGAGAACTTGGGTAATTTTCTTTTTATCCCTGAAAGCTTAGGATAATTATTTTTTGCAGCCACATTAACTCTTATGATTAGTATCTTGATGGGGTTTTCATACCTAGTGGAGTGATTTGGAGAGCGTAGGTAGTTGCCGTAAGTGCACATTTATCTAGGAGGGATCCAGAACCACTTTTATTTGGTAGTAATTCACTGAAATGAATTGTCAGTCTGCAGTCAAGCTATGGATAGGGATGAAAAGACCACTCATCAGAGATTAGCAAAAAAGGCACCCTTTCAACAAACTAATTTGGATAGTTAAAAAATTTTTCCTATTAAGAAAAAAAAAAAAAAAAAAAAGCTGGAGGTTTTCATCTTGCGTGACCCGAGTTCACTGTTCTTTAAACCTGCCCTAGCGTATTTGAGAGATAACCATCTTAGGCACAAAGCATCAGATGACTCAGGCAGGATAATTTTTATTTTTACTTAACTCCAAAATTAAGGGCAAATATATCTTTGTTGACCTGAATTAGCCAAACTCTTTCAGTTTCCGTGGAAATCACTACCTCCCTTTAAACACTGTAGGTCTGTAATCAGTGTCAGGGATGATGAAAATTATATTTGATCCATTTCTTATAATCTCAGACAACCTGTGTCCAGTAAAAGAAAAAATCAAGCCCTGCAAGTTCTGGTTACACAGTAAATAATAAGCCCCCAGTGGTTTTCTGAGAACAGCATCTATGACATGTTAAATATTGGTATTCACAATCCTGTGCCCATTTTGTTCTTCTCTTTATTGCAAAATAGCTGAGTTCTTTTTAGGTGTGTTATTTCTTTCCTAACGAGTTTTTCATTTAGAACCTCTCTTTTCTCTCAAGGTTAAATGGAAGCTGATCAGTATTCACACGGAAACCTCCTCACGTAGCTCAGGTGGATGGCCAAAGGGAGTAACATTGTCAACAACAAGGAAACACTCACCAGAAAGACAGTGTATGACATGACGTGTAGGACAGCTAGACTGGTTCTTTTGCTTCCGAATGTTCCCCTTCTCACATTTTTGCTTACACTTGTCATGGGAACAGACTGGATTACATATACTTTTGCTAATAAGAAGCCTTTTTTTTTTTTTACAGCACTATTTTTAAAATAGCTATTCAACATAACAATCTTAATTTTAATGCACCAAATTATGGTTTTCAACAATTTAAGTGAGCATATCCTGTCACCCTCAGCACATGTTTGATATATACTTGTTATATATAGATGGATATAGCAATATCCATATTTGTCTACACACACACACGCACACACACACAAGTAGAGCTACAGGGCCCTGCTTAATAGTGTGTTCTGAATTTCATGTTCCTTTAATTGTCACTGGGTTTATTTATATGCAGCTATGATGTCATTTGTAGAGCTTACTGTATTTGTCCCTGTCAAAACTTTAAAAGCCACAGAGCTTGTGGAGGGTCACCACTATGTCTACGGACAGACCCTGTGCTCAGATGGGAGGACTGCGCTGTGAGATGAGAGGTGCCCACCACCCAGGCATACCCCAACGAGGGCAACTCTTCCCAGTGCTGAGGCTTCTGTTACTGTCAGACCCAAAGAGTTTTGTTTATTTAAATAACTGTTCATACGATTTGGATTCTATTCATGTAAAACATAGATTCCCCCAAAGAAATTCAATAAATAAAGGACTTAGCCACTGAATCAAGGAAGCAGAACTCCAGTTTTTAACCTTCCAATGGAACTGGGGCTAGAGCAGACCCATTTCAATTTGTACTGCAATTGGTCTTCCAGGAGGCAGAGGGTGCAATGACCCCACAGATGGGTCCAGGACAGACTGTCTCTCTCGTCAGCAGCAGCTCTCTGTGTGTCATTGGATGAGGCTGGAGCTGTAGCTGAAGCCATAGCTGCTGGACGCGTAGCTGGGAAATGTCTGTGCACGAGACATCTTTGACGAACCAAACCCATGACCTAGAGAGAAAGAAAGGAGAGCTCTACTGAGAAACAGATTCAGAAGCACAAAAGATAGACTATCTATCTATCTATCTATCTATCTATCTATCTATCTATCTATCTATCTATCTACCTACCTACCTACCTATCATCTATCATCATCTATCATCTATCTAAATCATCTATCATCTATCAGATGTCTATCTATCAATCTGTCGCTCTCCGTTTTTAAGAACAATAAACAAGGCAGCAGCTTTCATATCCTCAATATTGAGCTCAAAATAAATTGGTAAAAATTGAGCAATTTTGTTGCCTTGATTCTTGATGAGTTAAAATGTATTCAGAGCTCAATATTTCCTCCAAATGTACTTTGCCAAAAATTCTGGATGCCAGAGAGCTAGGTAGATTTTCTAGGGAATCTCAACCTTCTACTGTTCTTCAGCTTTTGAAATAAAAGCAGAAAGAAAAGCTTTTCCCCAGAAAAAGCTGTTTTTGATGGAGAGCCTATAAGCTGCTTTCTTTTCCTTCATGCTCAATTTCAGCATACACAAGAAAATTACACACTTTCTTAAAATCTCTGGGAACTGGCAAGCTGTGCTTTACCCTAACCAGTAACCATCAATTATCAGGAAAAAAGCTTTTACAATGATAGAGGTAGAGATTCTGACTTATCCTAGCGGGTGTGTGTCACCGTCACTGAAATCACTTCATGATATGGTTAACCCAAACAATTAAGCTCGATGGTTACCAAAATGACCTAAAAGTTAAATTCCATACAAAATGCATTTAAAGAAAATTCTATCTATGCTTTTGGTTGTTCAGCTGCACCCCTGCCATGAGAAGTAGTCTATCGCAAACCAAAAACAGAAGTGATTACCGAAAACTTTTCAGAATGCTAACAAAGTACAGAGAAATGCATGCATGCTAACTAAGGCTTCCGATGAACTTTCCAGTCGTTTTCTCATCTTTATTTATTTGTTTTTTTCCCCCTCATCCTTTTTAAGCCAGCAATTATTCTTCATACCTGAGAATGATTTGTATCTAATGGATGAGCTTAGCGGGAGAAGAAAAATAGATGTAGTAAGTCACACTCTTTCAGAGTTTCTGTTTTACCCAAAGAAGGGGCTGTGCTGAGTCTGATTTGTGTGTTATCCGATCGCTTGGACGAGGAACACAGAGAAGACAATCTGTTAACGCTGAGCACCGACCATCTCTGTGTCAGGCTCCTCAGGTGGCTCTGTCCTTGGCAATGTCACTCGCTTTAAGCCTGTTTTATTGCCAGGTGTGTTTGGCGACGTGGAAAATACTCTCTCAGTGTGGGAAGCTTGGTATGCAGGGAGGAAACGCACATGAACTGGGTAGTAAAAGGCTAATTAAAACGGAACCACTTAACCACTTAGTGGTAGAAACACTTAAACGGCAAAATACTGGGAGAAAAATCTTGCATTAAAAAAAAAGTTATTTTAGATTCACGATGTCTTGGATTCTGTTGCTGTCCACATCAAGGAAAGCGCACCAGGCTCACCAAGAGTGGATCAAAAAGAGGGGCTTTTCAATCCCACCTCCTGCCCCACACCCCTGGCTCTGCCGGAGCCAGTCCTCTGAGTTTCCAGAGCTTTCTGCCCCACAGCGCCTGGAGGTTCTACTAGTCCCTCCCTTCCCTTTCTCCTAGGGTCCTGCGCTGCACTCCTTGCCTGGCTTGCAGGCCTGAGGGTAGTGATGCTTCCTGCTGTTGCGCATGCCCTCATTTTCTCATCGGTTCCCCCAGCTCTTTAAGCAGCCTCCTCATCAAACTCTTTTAATTTCAGCAAGACCCTGATGATATAGCGAAGGAAAAATGAAGCAGGGCAGAGGAGGGGAGGAGTCAGAGTTAAAGGATGGGTTAAGGTAGTGATCAGGGAAGAAGCTAGGAGAGGAGTTAGGGGTGGGACCAGGGGAAGGGGCTAGGGAGAGACTGGGGAGGAGTTATGGGACAGACTAGGGGAGGGGCTAAAGGAGGAGTTATGGGAGGGGCTAGGGAGAGACTAGGGGAGGGGCTAGAAGAGTTAGCGAGAGACGAGGGGAGGAGCTAAGGAGATGAGACTGGGGAGAAGCTAGGGGAGGAGTTAGGGAGAGACTGGAAGAGCTAGGGAGAGACTAGGGGAGGGATACGGGAAGGGATGGGGAGGAGCTAGAGGAGGAGTTAGGGAGAGACTAGGAGTGGAGTTAGGGAGAGACTAGGAGTGGAGCTAGGGAGAGACTAGGAGTGGAGCTGGGGGTGGAGCTGGGGGAGGAGTTAGGGGAGAATCTAGGGGTGAGGCTTGGGGAGGAGTTAGAGGGACTAGGGAAGGAGCTAAGGTAGGGGCTAGGGAAAGAGGAACTAATGGAGGGGCTAGGGAAAGAAGCAGTCATGAAAGGAACTAGGGGAGGGGCTGCAGGAGGAGTTAGGGGAGGAACTAGGCGATGAGTTAGGGGAGCAGCTAGTGAAGGGATTAGGGAAGGGGAAGGAGCAGGGGGAGACTCTAGAGGAGGGGCTGGGGAGGTTTTAAGGGAGTGGTTAGAGGTTAGAGGTAGGATCTCTGGAGCTAGAATACCAGGTATATATGTTGCCTCTGCTACTTCCTAGCCTGTAACCCATCTTAATGGAATTACTTCATCTCTTGGTTTCTCAGTTTCCTTGTCTAAAAATTCTGGATGATATAGTGGCACTTAGCTTCTATGATCCTTTTGAGTATTAAATCAATGAGTTAATCCATGATAAGTGCTGCCACCACGTCATGGTAGTCTCCAAGCAGGATTGGCAACTAGGGAGGTCAGCAAAGGCTCCCTAAGGAGGTGGCATTTTGGCATGATGAAATGACAAAGTTCTGATACACTAAGCTGATATGGGAAAAAGCACTTAAAAGTTGATGATTTTGTCTCATGTTACCATTGACTCTACATGATAATTCATAGTTTCTGTAATTGAAGATACTGGCAT